>NC_070633.1:28232363-28299727 GCF_947347685.1 Pleuronectes platessa
AGGTCTGATGTTTGACCAGCCCTAACACAGACAGACACACTAACTGCAAACAACACACTGACTGCAACAACACACAGCAACACACATAACACAACACACAGCAACAAATGCAACAAAGCAGAAGCAGGCTTTAAATACACCTTAAAGTTATCAGGTGTTTCTGGGTAACAGTTGTCCACTCCCTTCCTTGTTTCCTCTCCTCTCCTCTCCTCTCCTCCCCTCCCCTCCCCTCCTCTCCTTCCCTCCTCTCCCCTCCTCTCCTCCCCTCTCCTCTCCTCCCCTCCTCTGCAGGACATCCTGCCCTCTGGCCTCCACCATCAGACCGTTTCCTGCGGCAGGAAACCTGTTCCCAGATGCAGGGGAGGAGGCGAGGATGGAGGATGGAGAGGAGGAGGAGGAGGAGGTGGGGAGGAGGAGAGTCTGCAGAAGTGTTTAAGGAAAAGAAAGAAGGGTGGAGAGGTGAGGGAGGCAGACAAAGAGGTGATGAGGAGGAGGAGGACGAAGGAGCAGGGAGGTCAGAGGTCGACACGTAAACAAACAAATCAGAGGTTCAGTGGACAATAGAGGAGGTGAGCAGGTTCAGCTCCGTCACCGATTGGGCGTCAGCAGAGACGTGTCATCACCTGTTGTCAAGTGGGTTCGACCAATGAGACGACGGCTCTGACAGACTGATGGTTCTTCTCTTTACAGCGGAAACATTCCACTTGTTCTAAATCCAATTTATACGACAAACTTAATAAAGACTCGTTTCTACGTCACGTTACAATAAAGAAGTAAATCAACATCTTGAGCAGAGACTCTGGTGAAATACACAGAATCTGATTGGCTACACGATATAAGATAAGATTAAAGATACAATATATGAAATGATACAATACGATAAAAGATACAAAGCACAAATGACACCCCCCTGACACACACAGACAGACACACACATACACACAAACAGTTCATCCTCTCCTTTGTCGTTTATCTTCTTCTACTCTGATTCTTATCTGGCTTCATGTGGGTCATGAGATCAGCTACATCCTGCTTTTAACATGTACACACACACACACACACACACACACACACACACACACACACACACACACTTGCCCTGTCGGTGACAGACTTCAGGCCAAACAAAAGGCAACTAATGGGGTCACACACACACACACGACACCTTAAATCTGATGTGTTAGAAAACATGTCACTTTTCACACACAAAACGCACACACACACACACACACACACACACACACACACACACACACACACACACACACACACACACACACACTATTTAAGATAATCACAAAGGCGACAACAGGAGGTGTTGAAATGTGATGACTTGTAGATATCGTGGATCAGTGTTTGAGGAATCACTTCAGATCCTGAACAAACTGATTCTTCTGTGTTTGGACCTCTGCTTCACAAACGCTGGTTTAAGTCACAACAATTTATCATGTGTGCAGATTTTCTCTGGTTTCTGTGAATCTGGGTAAAGATGAGTTAAATGTAAATGTTTCCTCTTGGTCGTCAGATGAATGTTGATTTGTGGAGAAGCAGCGTAATGACACACACACAATAACTTTGTGTAGAGGCTGATTTTCAACAACTGCACGTCTTATCATCTGATCACCAGATGCCTGTGTGTGTGTGTGTGTGTGTGTGTGTGTGTGTGTGTGTGTGTGTGTGTGTGTGTATATGTGTGTTTGTGTGTGATTAGCCAACATGCTGTGGTTGTCATCTGTTTGTCAGTCAGACTCCAGATCAGTACGATGCAGAAGGAAAGTTTCAGGTCTCTCAGTGAAACACATTTAAATCAGTGCAGCTGCTGCAGATGTTCTTCATTCACTAAAGTTCTGGTTTTATTATTAACTTTACTTTTTACTTCCTGTGAAAAAAAAACTAAAAAATCACACACAACGTGTCGTCCGGACGTTTCCAACGGCAAAATTAAAATTAAGAAATCCAAATTATAGTGTTTGAAATTATAAATGAGTTAAAGTAAAGTTCAAAGGTTTTAACTTTAAATGAGGCGAACACACATGAGGACTGATGGTATGAAGCGTCCCGACCTCACACACACACACACACACACACACACACACTCACACACACACAGACAGACACACACAGGTGGTAAATTAACTGGAAACAGACGTCTCTCTAACACACACACACACACACTGGAAACAGATGTGTGTGTGTGTGTCTGCAGATTCTCTCTCTCTCTCTCTCTCTCTCTCTCTCTCTCTCTCTCTCTCTCTCTCTCTCTCTCTCTCTCTCTCTCTCTCCCCCTCACACAGAACACCAGTTGATTGGCAGCACACGGGAGGTCGATGGTGTTTGTTTTGGTGATGGTCTAATGTGATTGGCTGACCTCTGCTCCGTCTGAATCAGTTTTCCCTTTCAGCCAATGACTGTAAAGAAAGATGGACGACGCGTGTCCACCTTCAACCTCCATCCACAGATGAAGCTCAAATATCTTGGACACGAATTCCACCATCTTGTGCCGATGATAAGGGGTGTGGGGGGGGGGGGGGGGGCTGTCAATCACGACGTCTCAGCCTAATTAAAACCAAACAATCATCGTTGTGATAAGAACGATCTCAGATAACAGAAACCATCTTGTACAAACATTTATTCAAAGTCTACTTGAGTTTTTAAGTTCGGTTTATGTCCCATCTGCGAACATGGAGGAGGGTGTAAGGACCCATACTGCAGCCGGCCACCAGGGGGCCTTTGAGACACTTTGGTCTTTATTAAGAGTCAATGCTGTTATCCTATTGTTTATTTTCATAGTGAATGGATCGGTGTGACTCGTGTATTTTAATGATTTAAACTCTGTTTCCTCCTCAGTCGTCTGTCTCTCTGTCCGGCGGACGTCTCTCATCGGATGGTGACGCCCCCCCACCCCCCCCCCCCCCCACCCCCCCCCCCCCCCACACACCCCATCCCCCGCCCCCCCCGAGCCGAGAGGAAAGTGATACGCTTGATTCTCTCTCAGCCTGCAGGATATTTCAGGGAGCAAATGAAAAATAAGCTCTGGTGCATCCTGGGAAAATATTTAGCTTGTGTCAGAGGATCTGTGGCTGCGAGCACCAACTGGTTTGGATGGTTTTAATTTAGTATCTGCTGGTTTCTAAACAAAGAATGAAATGTAGTGTGAAGTATTTAAAGTTATGTGCATGTGTAATACTGCAGTAAATTATTCACATCTCATAGCATTAACAGGATAATTATCAGTATAAGTCTAAACTGCGTTATTTGTTGTTATTGTATATTATTTATAGTTTTATATTTTTATTTTGAGTACTGTTTTTATTCGTATAGTAATATATATCGTTTCCTGTATTAATCATGTTATTGTTTCTCATCATATCTCATCTAATTGTATCGTCTAATCTTTCTTATTCTTGAAACTGATATTTTCTCAAATGAAAAAAACTGTAACAAGTGGTGGGATTTAACATAGTACATTTACTAAGATCATTTCATTATGGAAGTATCTTAACATTTAGTACTTTAAGTATCTAAAAGCAAATAGTTGCTTCAAGTTAATGTTGTACTTCAGAAGAGAAACAAACTGATGCTCTGGAATGTTTCAACACTGAGATTCTTCATAATTATATTTGAGGGTTTAAAGCTGGAATGTGGGTTTCGTCACATTCATGTCGAGCTTCTGAATTTACAGCATTCGTGTCATAGTTGGTGAAATAAAAAATAACAACAAACGATCGACTGTGCAAACATCACTTTAAAGAAAACTCTCAAATACTTTAATAAACTTCTGCTCGGCCCCATAGAGACTGAAACGCTGAGAGTTACTGAAGACTGTTGCCTCTGAAGCTGTCACCTTACATATAATATATATTATAATATAATATATAACCGTGACGGCCTTTCTTCATATCTGTATTTGTGTTTTTGCCTGCAGACCACACGTCATCGCTCTGGAGTTCACTAGTATGTGACCTGTGGCCTTCGCTCCCACTGGGATTGGGGTTCAGGGCCCAGGCGGCAGGTTGGGATGAGTCTAACCAGTCGCAGGCAGGAGTGTGTGCGGCGGTGTCGTATTTCTTTAAAAGCGCTCCAGAGTTTCTGCAGAGTTTCCTGAGGGCAGGAGGGATTTTCTTTGTGTTGAGTCCGGATCCATTTGCATAGAACCCTCCTCCTCCCGTCGGATTGGCTGAGGCACCGCTGGCATGTGGAAACTCACATCCAAACTTTCTCAGTTGAAGGAGAACTGTGGCGGGTGAAGGAGGATGAAGCGAGCGGCCGGACGGCAGCAGCAGCATGAGTGAGTCAGAGCAGCAGGCAGAGCGAGGAGCGGATAGAGAGAGGGAGGGGAAATCTTAATTATAGCTTCAGATAATTGACTTCTGACCGAATAATTAGGTGTTTGCTTTTCAGTTTTCTTCACTGGTTCTGTTGTTTGTTTTGAAAAAAGAAACTGGAGATTATTTTTGTTTGTAGGAGACAGACTTGGTATTTATCTTTTCTATTTAAAGACAGTTTGAAAGTTGTTTTAATTTCAACATTTATCTTTTATTTATGTAAAAAATGTCAGTTTAGCCCGTAGACAGGAGATCTTCTTACTTCACAACAATATGCTGCTGGTGCTGCTTCTGGTTCTGAGTCTCTGCTCTGAGGCTCGCTCCTCCGAGCCGTCATCAATAATCATCAAGTACCAGGTTTGGGAGGAGCAGCTGGCCGGGACCCAGGTCGGCCGGCTGCTGGATGACCTTCGGCAGAGGGACGAAACCGGTCCCCTGGAGGATTTCCAGGTGGTGGAACATGGCAAAGCCCTTCCCTTCTCCGTCAGCACTCAGGACGGAGTCGTCTCCACCCAGGGCCGGCTGGACAGGGAGGAGCTGTGCCGGGGGTCTGACCTGTGTGAGGTGGCCTTCAGCGTCCTCTACAAGAGACAAGGTGCCATGAACTGCCTGAGGGTTCGTGTGGAGGTGATGGACCTAAACGACCACAGCCCCAGCTTCCCCAGTCCTCTGCAGGAGGTGGAGATCTCAGAGACCGCCAGCCTCAGGATGCGAATCCCTCTGGACCGGGCGGTGGATCCTGACGCTGGGCCGAACAGTCTGCAGACCTACTCGCTGTCTGTCAACCAGCACTTCGCTCTGGATGTGACGGTTGGTCCTGATGGAACAAAACAAGCTGAGTTAGTTGTTATCAAAGAACTTGACAGGGAGGTTCAAAACTCCTTCGACCTCACCTTGGTGGCCTGGGACAAAGGGAATCCCCTTAAATCTGGGAGCACGTTAGTTCGTGTGAATATTCAGGACTCCAATGACAATAGCCCCAAGTTTGAGGACGGCACCCCCACTGTGGAGCTTTCTGAGGACACAGCTCTTGGGACAACCATCATCAACGTGAGGGCCACCGATCCAGACCAGGGGGCCAATGGGGAAGTGGAGTATTCGCTCAGTAAACACAATCATCCCAACGTTCACAAACTTTTCTTTGTGGAGCCACAAGGCGGAGCCGTGAGTCTCAGAGCACATCTGGACTATGAGGCCCAGACCTCTTATGAAGTGATTATCCAGGCCCGTGATCTTGGACCCAATTCCATCCCCTCGCACTGCAAACTGCACGTGAAGCTCAGAGACATTAACGACAACGCACCGAGGATACACATGACCTGGACTCCACCCAACTCCCCTGTGGCCACCGTGCTCGAGGGAACCTCGGTGGACACTTTTCTGGCTCTGGTGATGGTCTCTGATGCAGATTCAGGGGACAACGGCAAAACCATAGCAAGTATACAGCAAGGATCGGGCCCGTTCCGCCTCAAGAAGATTCATGGAGACAACTACATGATTGTAACCGACGGGAGCCTGGATCGAGAGAAGGTTATGCAGTACAACATCTCGCTGCTGGCTCAGGATTATGGAGATCCTCCTCTGACTTGTGTAAAACAATTGCCCGTCCTTGTTCTGGATGAGAATGACAATGCCCCGGTGTTCTCCACCTCATTGTATAAGGCCAGTGTCAAGGAGAACAACGAGGTAGGCTACCAGGCTCTCAAGGTCGCAGCCCACGATGTCGACCTGAAACTCAGTGGACGAGTCTCCTACTTCATTCACAGCCCAAGAGACCTGGACAGTGACGAAGACATTTTCAACATCCACTCGAGTAGTGGTGTCATAAGCATCCGGCAGCCTCTGGACTACGAGGAATCCAACAACTTCACTTTCACTGTGTTGGCTGTAGACCACGGCCATCCGCCTCTCACCAGCACCGCTACCGTGCAGATCGACGTGGAGGATATGAACGACAACTACCCGGTGATCACGGAGCCGAAACCGAGAAACGACGTGGTGTCTTTCAATGTTCCCGTCAACGCAGACAAAGGGGAGGTGGTGACTGAGCTGGGAAACCAGCTGGAGGAGGCGTCCGCAGATTTTATAGTTAATCAACCTGTCAGAGAAGGAATTGTTGGATTTATGGCATCAACCATAAAAGCTGAAGACCCGGACTCAGAGCTCAACGGGAAAGTTCAGTACCTCCTTACCGACGGAAACCCCAACGGACTCTTCTGGTTGGACGAGGCTACGGGCCAACTCTTCGTTAACACCACCAACGCTACTGAGCTCATTGGGAAAACCTTTAAAGTGGGCGTAGCTGTATCAGACATGGGTTCTCCCAGTCTGACCACCAAGGTGACTCTGGAGGTGACCTTCATCAACCTCAAGGACCATTTGAAGAACTCGTCACCTGGTAGCCGAGCACAGCTTAGTTTCACCATGATGCTAGCGATCTGCCTGGGTGCTTCATGCCTGCTGCTTCTGTTGGCCATCGCTCTAGTGACCACGTTCTGCCGCCCCGTGAAACGAGACAACCGCGCCTACAACTGCCGACAGGCTGAGTCCACCTACACCCGCCATCCTCGGCGCCCGCAGAAGAACATCAGAAAGTCTGACATTCAGCTAGTCCCTGTCATCCGGGGGCGAAAGGAGGAGGTTCCTGAGGACGACAGTGAATCCCAGCCACTGACTCCGCCTCCAGTGATGTCAGAAGATGTAGAAACTGAGAGGCAGTACACCTTAACGCCGTCAGCCATGAACTCAAGCTTCCATTCCCAAGGCTTCCCAGACGGGGACACCACTCAACTTGTCACCAATCACTGCAGAACCCTTCGGAAGCCTGGGAACATCGAACTGGACGGCGCTCCGCCTCTGACTCCCGCCACATCGTACAGAACTCTCCGGACATCCAGGAACACCTCGTCTTCCTCTTCAGTCTCTCACTCAAGCACCTTAAAGCGACAGGCACACCCTCAGGGGGAGGAGGCGGAGCCGGCTCGTTCGGGGTCCCAGGCGACTCTCAGGAGGCCGAAGACCTTGGAGGGACGAGGGGGCCACGACGCAGAGCACCAGCGGATGCTCCGGAACCTGGTTCGACTCTCCATGGCTGCATTTCGAGACTCGATCGAGCTCTCGTCAGCTTCTCCAGAGGTTCAGGTGAGATGTGGCTCCTTCCATCACTCACGTACATTCAGACTGTCTGTTCAGTTTAGTTTAATTAGTCAAATAACATCAGATTCACAGATTTTATATGTATATCATCCCTGGTGTGAGTGTGTTGTCGTTTCAGGGTGATTTTAAAGAATTTCCATCATCTGAAAACGTACATAAGAAGTAAAATAGAATAAATCATCTTACATAAGTCTATGTAGAACATCCAAACACAGTGCATGCTGGGAAACACGCTAACAAGCTCATAATGTCTTTTATAGCAAAGTTAAAATGGAGTTCACTCAGCTCAGTGCTCATTAAAACACTTACACTCATGATGGAAGTTGTGAAGTTACGTTGAACTTCCCTGCGACTCGGTTTGACAGATGAGTCCATTTACATTGTTTTAATGATTTCACAAACTCCGCCTGATGACTTTTTAATGTCTTATTATTTATGTTTTCCACGGTGGCGCCGACATTCAGGTCAACGCGCCGCTGCCGGCTCTCGTTCGAATCTAATTTACTTCCATCAAAAAACGTGTGATCACATTTACTTCAACATGTGCTTACACTCAGTGCCGGAGCGTGATTAAGTCTTGCCCCCTGCAGGCGTTGAGATTAATCTGAAGTGAAGTCCATTAGAGAGTAGAGAGTTTAGTGCCCCCCCCACACACATTCTCTCTCTGTCACACACACAGACACACAGACACACACAGAGCAGCTTCCCTTACATTTTCCCAGCAGCCTTTCTGCCTTTTTCGGCCTCCTGTGTGATGACTTACTCAGACAGCCCCAGGCCTGGAGTCGGGTGGAGGTGAAGGTGTGTGTGTCTGTGTGTCTGTGTGTGTCTGTGTGTGTCTCTGTTAACTCATTTTGTAACCTCTTCAGGAGCTTTTCCAGTATAAAAATTGACCTTGTCAGGACCAGTCGAGTGTCACCAGTGAGGTTCTGGTTGAGGTTAGGATCAGGATGTGAACTGTGGTTGGGTTAAGGTTCAGGTTTATGTTTAGGTTTATGTAAGTAGTAGCTGAGGTTAAGGTTAGAGTTGGTCAATTAAATGTCCCCTGAAGTTAGGGAAACACGACTCTGTGTGTGAGTGTGTGTGTCTGTGTGTGTGAGTGTGTGTGTGTGTGTGAGAGTGACTGATGACTGTGAAGAGTTTATTCAGGTGCTCATGTGTCACAGTCACTAATGCCCCCCAGAAACGAACCTTCGTTCTCCTCCTTTACTAAATATCACATATCAGATTCATATTGAAACCAGGAGCCGAGGAGGTGTGTGTGTGTGTCTGTGTGTGTGGGGGAGGAGGAGGAGGGGGAGCTCTGTGTGTGTGGGGGAGTCAGCGTGTGTGTGTGTGTGGGGGGGGGGGGGGGTTGAGGCCAGCCAGAGTAAGCTGTGATGTGTTTGTAGTGTAAGTCGACTCCGCTCTGAGTCACTTACAAATGACCCGAGAATCACTTTTACTGAGTCGAGAAGAAAGAGGAAAGAAAAACAGCTCCGACTAAAAACAGCCACTCAGAGAGCGGAGCAGGAAACTGAGCCGGGAATCGAACCGTCGGCCACAGATACTGTATCTGCACATCAGAGCCTCAGACACTGTATTTACAGATTTAGATTCATCATCAGCTGCAGGCTCATAATCCTAAACGTATCCTCCTGTCAGACAAACATGAGGCTTAAACAGCAAACAAATAACTTCTGGAATTGAATTGAATGAATTTGTAAATATGTTTAAATGATCCATTAAAGTAAAGAACATTTATTTTCAGTTTATTAGAAAGTAATCACACAATTTGCATTCTAATTTATAACACAAGTAACGTTCCTTCTTGGAGCTCAGTGAGGAGTTGAACTCGTGATCCAGACTCAGATCCTCAGACTCAGATCCTCAGCTTCGAGCTGGAGAGAAGCTTCGCTGGTTGAAACATCGAAACACGTCACTGAGGGCGAAAGTCGCCGGCTTCGCCCGGCAGACGCAGAACAAAGAGCTCGACCGGGACCGACTTCCTCACGTGATTCCTATTAATGAAAGGAAGAGGCCTTTTTCTTTTTACCCAGCATTCCTCTCTCCTCCACCTTTCTGGCTTCAGAAGTCTCTCTCCTCCCTCGAGATCGGAGAGGAAGAGGCCTCTGGACGTCTGGGAGGAGGAGGAGGAGGAGGGGGTTTTCACCTACACCTCAACACACACACACACACACACACACACACACACACTCACTCACTCACACTCACACACCCTCGACTCGTCCAAATTTCGGCGTCCATCCTGGAAGGAAACCACCCAGAGAAGAATAGGCTTTTTACGTGGAGGCCATTTCCTGTCGCTGCAGCAGCGTGCACGTTTAAAAACACACAGACCACACAAACAGCAGGACTGAAACAAACTCATATATTAGCGTGCACACACACACACTGGGCAGGGTGTGTGTGTGTGTGTTTCCTCCCTGGTGATCAGTGTGTATCCGCTGTATAACAGCAGCTGTCAGCAGAACGCTCCGAGCAGTGAGACGGACGCAGGCGCTCGGTTCTCACACTGTTCAACTGACTGACTGATTCAGAAAGAGAAAATCATGTTGATTCTCTTTTTACCTGTGTTTTTAAAAGCTGACGTTGTTCAAGCAGCTAAAGCAACAGAGACGATCCCACAGTTCCCAGTGCTCTGGTTCAATGACACAGTCTTTAAATCTGTTCTCTGTCCTGATATCGAGTCTGATCCTGGACTCTGTGTCTCTGCTGAACTGATCCGACACAAAATAACAACAAACACGAGAGGAGGTGATTCCTGATGTTTAGATTTATCAGAGGCTTTTCAGACGCTGGTATAGAAACACTTCAGCTTTGTCTTATTCAGCTGCAGGTCTTATGAGAGTCTGTGAGTCTTTAGCCTGATGCTCTAACCTCCCTCCTCTTCCTCCTCTTCCTCCCTGCAGCAGATCTCCCAGCTCCTCTCCCTCCTCCGACAGGGTCAGCTGCAGCCGAGGACAAACTTCAGAGGGAACAAATATTCTCATCGCAACGGCAGGTCAGTCCTGCTCTTCCTCCTCATTCTACTCCTCTTCTTCCTCCTCCTCCTCCTCCTCCTCCTCTTCCTCTTCGTTCTACTCCTCCTCCTCCTCCTCTGATGTAGGCTCAACGAAACCACAACAAAGTCAAACCAATAAGCTCCCTGCTCTTTCATATTCACATTCTCAGATGTTTTCATCTTAAACAAAATGAGCTTTTATTTTATTACTTTATCCTCAAACTGACATGAAAACTTGCTGCGTTTAGAAATGACTCAGTTTGACCCGAGACACTTTGTGAAAATGTATAAAACTACAGTTTATATGTATAAAAGCTATCTGTGGGATAAATGAGTGAGTAAACCAAACAGCATCTTTAAAATATAATCTTTAGTTTCTGGTTTTTATGTTTTTACCACCAACAAACTTCATGAAGTTGTTTTCTAGCAGATGTGACGCCACAGAGAGAAAGTTCCTCCTAGATTAGGGTCAAAATGTTCTTTATTCTAATATTAAAACTAAGAAGTTTGTCGCCCAAGTGCAAATCTTAACTTAGGTTAAAGTCTCAATACTTAATTTGTTCAAATCTCTCCGTGGAGCATTTTAATACATTATATTCTGTCATATATATGATGTTTAAATGTTGTATGTTCATTTTAAATGTGGCCAAAGTATCAAATAATGAGATATAATAATCTTTGTGAGACAAAACCTCAGGTTTTAAACAAACGAAGCTTGATTCAGACTCTCAGATGTGTAAACTCCCTGAAACAGTGGAGAAGCTGAATAAACCTTTTCACTGGGACCTTTACTCTCCAGGTGGATTTAGAGGGTTGAGATTTAAAATCTGACTGAAATCTAAAAGAGGAAAAGAGTCAGATCCCTCTCTTCATCTCCAGAGGCCTAATCCAGATCCAGCTGGCTGCAGGTTTCAGACTCTGATCAAACCAGTCTGCGGCTGATAGCAGGTCCACCGGACGTTAACTGGGAATGCCACAGATTCTAAAAACTCACAGATGTTTCTCCTGAACCAGAACTGCTGTGTTTGTTTGTGCAAAGATCCTGGAGAGCTTCAAACTGCAGACGTGAGCAGATGATGCTGCTTCTGTAGATAATGTTATTTATATCCATTTAACAAATCCTATAGAGATGAGACACAAACAGCCACATCCAGTTCACATGCACATACACACACACTGAGGGATTTACACTGCAGCTGATTTGTGCCTGTTTCAAGGAAGTTAAATTAATTAATTAATTAATTAATTTAAAGTTGTGGTTTAAAGTGAGCATTTGCAAACGTTTGCTCGACGTGCTGAAGTCGTCGCTGATGAACGTCTTCCTCAGAGTCTGTGACACACTACTGACCGGCAGTGACTGAAATAACAGCAACAGACAAACAGGACACGGAGTCAAACCTTCAATGTCACAGGATGAGTGTCTTATAAAGTGTGTGTGTTACTGTGTGTGTGTGTGTGTGTGTGTGTGTGAGTGTGTGAGACTGTGTGTGTGTGTGCGTGTGTGTGACTTTGTGTGTGTGTGTGTTACTGTGTGTGTGTGTGAGACTTTGTGTGTGTGTGGGGGGGGGGGTTACTGGTCCAAAGGAAGCAGGTAATTCAGCGTCGCCATGAAGATGAGATTAGATCTGACGTCACCTTGATACAACACATACTCTGTTTCATATTGGCACTGTTTCAACACGTACACACACACACACACACACAAACACACACACACACACAGTTGCGTGAATCACTTTGTCACTCCTGTTGATTTCAGAAGACGAACTGGGCTAAAGGTCAGATCACAGTCAGAGTCACTGGGTTCACTGCACATCATTATTTTAGTGAATAATGGCAGAAAATGTATAAGTTAGAATTTAATATGTATATATCTATAAACCTAAAAAAGATACCATGAAAACATTAAAACTATCTTGGAATGGAAAATCACTTTTCACAGTCTGAGGTGAAAGCACCACTCACCTGCAGAGGGTTGAGCTCTAACAGGAGTTTGGACTTTTATTTTATTTAGATAATTTCTTCTCTCTGGGACTTTTCAGATAAACATGAACAAACTTGAACTGAAAATCTTCTCATCTCAGAGTCTGATAAGATTTTAATCTTCACTCTGGATGAGATGAGTTTGTGACCAACTCACCTTCATCAGACTTCCTGATAGAGCACGCAGACACACACACACAGACACACACATACTTATCATGAGCTCAGGAATGTTATCATCAGTTTCTCCGTCTGCTTCTTATCTTCTTCTTTTGTTTCTCTGTGAAAAAGACGTGTTTACTGACTGGAGATCTTTGTTTATTCCATGTTTTAACTGTTCAGTTCTATTTTTCTGTCTTTTGTGAAGTAAATTATCAATCCTTGTTTTCCAATGATGTTTTACATTATTCAGGATGTAAATCACATTGTTAAGACAAATCTGGGATTTTGGGGGAAAAAAACTTAATTTCTTTGCCTGAGGTTTCATGTTTTTGGAGGAAGGAGTCTATCTTCAGATTATTTAAAGTTGTGTCTATTGTGTGTTTGTTGCAGATACGGGGGTCAGGACTGTGCTGATTGGCAGAGCACCAAGGACAGTGGACACGGAGAGAGCGAGGCCGGAGACATGGACTGGGAACCAGGACGAGACTCGCCCATAGACCCTCAGCTGGAGGAGGGGCTCCACAACCTGCTCAACCACCCTGGTACACACACACACGCACACACACACACACACACACACACACACACACACACACACACACACACACAGTAAAATAGAGTTGTTTTTATGTTTAAAATGTTTAAACCTCTTTTGAAAAATCAAAAACAATGTACATACGTTAATATAAACGTTATTGTTCTATGGGGGAATTGTTCTGGTGCTGCACACAACTTAACACAATGATACAATAAGTACTACAACAATTCAATGGTGAACTACGGGACAAAATACTGCAAACTTACATTATTATCCTGTACACTCATACAACAAGAGAGTTTTACATACACAGAAGTTGTGTTATGTATTTGTTGTGTGTCCTTGTGCGAGTCAGGTGACTTCAGAGTTCAATCTTTGTTCTTCAGATGCTGAACTCAGCGTCTCAGTGTTTGTCAGCGAGCTGCTGGTGGAGCTGGAGGTTTTAAGCATGTGACCTTTGTTCCCGCGCAGAATAAACACACTCTTCACTCACAATGGACTCACACTGACAGAGGTAGAAAACAGGAAACAAGCCAGTGACAGGTTTGACATCCTCATCCACCCACAGTCCACTCGTCTCTTTGTCTTCATGGATCTCCTGCTTCTGAGATTCAGGGATTCTCTTCTGGAAATTATGTGATTTTGTGTTTTATGGCTAAAAATCCCCCAAATTCTTATTATTGTGTAAAGTGTTTGTATTATTAACATGTTAGTGTCACATTAATGTCACTTCATTAGCATGTTGTTGTGTCATGATCTCACATTATCGAAGTGATGATTAACATTAAGTTTGTGTAGTTATTAACATTGAAATGTTACAAATCATAAATACATAAAGCAGAGAGCGTCCACATCACAATATTAATGTGAACCTCAAACTCTTAAAGCTCATTGTTTAACTGGGAATTCAACATGTAGACCAGTGTGTGTGTGTGTGTGTGTGTGTGTGTGTGTGTGTGTGTGTGTGTGTGTGTGTGTGTGTGTGTGTGTGTGTGTGTGTGCGTGTGTGTGTGTGTGTGTGTGTGGTCAGAGCAGAGGGGATTACCGCCTGATGACGGTCGAGCGAGCCTCACTTCAGGGCAGGAGAGAGAGAAACAAAAGTGTGTGTGGGAGTGTGTTGCTTTATGTGTGCGACGCTTGACTCACCTTCTTCGCCGCAGGCGCCAACATCAGTGTAACTCACACCAGAGCGACAACTGTGTGAGTCTTTGTGTGTGTGTGTGTGTGTGTGTGTGTGTGTACGACTGCTGCGTCTTCTTCAAACCTCTGTGAATCACACAAACACCTGATCCTTTGTTCAGGTCTGAAGATGATATGATGTGTGATTGTGTGTGTGTGTGTGTGTGTGTCTTTGTGTGTGTTCATTCTTCTCCATGTCTTGGGACTGTGTGTGTTCTCGGAATCACGTTGTCGGATTGAAGCTGTTCAAAGTGCGTTTTATATTCCAACACTTTTTTACAAAAGGTTTAGAGACTCATCTGTAGAGTCAGAATCAGAAGAAGATGAATCTGTCAAGACTCTGTAACACAAGACTTTGAGAAAAGTTAAGTTAATTGATAAATTGATTCTTAAACAAGACAGTTTTAAACATGATTCTGATAGTTTGAACTGAGAGGTGTACAGCAGGTTGTGCTCAGATTTGGTTTTCAAATGAAATAACTGGTCTTTATTTCCAGGTTAAACAGTATTAATGTTTAAATTATCAAACTTTTAAGAGTTGGTGAAGAATTCAAACAGAGAATCTGAGAGCAGGACGGAGGCAGGAAGATGAACCTGCAGCTCAGTTAACACAATGTGAGGCTGAGGTGAAGGATCAGAGCTTTTAATGCTGCAGCAGGTGTGTTAATGGACCGACGAGGCCCAACAACACACACAACAACACACACAACAACACACAGCTGGACTCACTAAGACGTGAAACACACGCGGGTGTCGACAGCTTCTTCTCTTAACATCAACACCGGGTCAGACACGAAGCAGCAGACGTTTCTATCTCCGGAGAATCTGCTGAAACCCGAAGCGTTTGGTAATTTAAAGAGGATTTTCTATTCAGAGGATCAGTGGTGAAAACCTGCCAAAACAAAGAGGTAGGGGGGGGGGGGGGGCTTGGGGGGGGCGGTCTGGGCCACACCGGGTGTATGTATTAGTGTGTGTGTGTGTGTGTGTGTGTGTGTTAACTCCTTGCATCTGGTTGTGGTTACATGCAGGAGGCGTCAGCTCTTCAGGCTGATTAGTCTGAGCCGAGTTGAAACGTTTTGATTTTAAATAAACGAGGCAGATTGATCCGTTTCCATCAGAGCACGAAATTCAAATCTTAAACTACAAAAGTTTTTTTTTAAACAAGTCGCAGTCTCGCTTTGTGTAAAGATGTAAACGCTGGTGTTATTATGACTTCAATTATCTATTTTAGATGTATTTTATAAACTGAGAAGGCTTGAAAATATATATATATTATTGCAATAACTCAATTGTTCACCTTTCCATTTTATTATAAAGAAAATATCGAGCCTCATTGTCTCTGCACCGTGAAGAACCAGCTGTCATGATGTTTCTCAGATGAATCACATGAGCAGAGCAACACGCTGACAAATGATTGATCCTCACATTTAATTGGATGTAAACAGGATGAAGATCAGAACAGAGACAATCAAGGTGTGTTCTGGACATTGTGTGTTTCTGTGCATTAGACAACGTGTGTTACAGTAAATGACTAAATGAGACTCACACACGCCCGGTGTTCACGCCTCTGACAGACACATGTTTTCAGAACGGGATGTTTTCAGTGAAGCCGACACAACAGATTTGGAGAATCCTGTTGACGGCAGCAGATAAAACCAGAGAGTCTCACTTCCTCCTTTTCCTGCTCGACATCACACTTCACCTCAGGAGAGTCGGAGAGTCTCAAGAACCAAACACGGGAAACTTCTTCAGATTCTGTCCCGATGTTCGTTAGGACTCAAAGATGAACTGATGAGATTCAGTGGTCGGGGGTCAAAGGTCATGACGACCTGTTATGAGTCTCTCTGTTGCATCAGTAGTTTGTTATCGGTCGTTTCTGTTTGATTTAGAAAGAATCGTTTCAGAGCTGCGTTCATCTTCACTCAACAAAACTAGAACGTCCAGTTCAAACATCTCTGTCTGTCTCTGTCTCTGCAGATGACGTCTTCTCGGAGGTCAGCGACCCGTCCTGGATGGCGAGACTCTCTCTCCCGCTCGCAGGCGATTATCACGACAACGTGTTTGTCCCCAACGGGCCTCCGTCCCCTGAAACTGAGCTTCTCCCCCGGGACTGTCTGGACTCCTCGTCCTTCTCCACCTTCGGTAAAACACAAGAAACTACGTTCACTTCAAATAGAAACAAGTATTTTTATATTTAGGTCAATAACATATTAGAAAACAGTATTCAAAAGTTAAGGGTAGAATAATTTCACAATTTTACTTAAATAACAGTATTAAAGAAGTTTATTATCATGGCAAACAAAAAATACTCGTTACCATTACTTTTTAAAGTGTTTAGTTCTCAGAAGAAGCAGCAGAGTGACACCTCCTTCTCCTCTTCCTCCTCTCAGGTAAAAGTCCAGAGAAGGACGGCCCACTGGGCGGCGCCCTCCTGTCCGAGGTCAGCACGCTGTTTGAAATGCTGATGACTCAGAAGGCCGACGCCCACCCGGGCCCCCGACCGGACGTCCTGTACCGACTCTCTGCGGCGTACCGGCGCTCGCTCGGCCTGGACGCCAACGCCACGCCCCCCGCGGCGGGAAACGCACCGAGGAACTCTGGGAACACGGAGAAGCGTCCGGGCCTCGCGGCGCCATCAGGACTCTACCATCAAATATAACTGAACACTGGAAAAGACTGACCGACGCAGATTCACTCGTTTCTATGATTAATCTATTTTTAGACGTGAACTGAAAAGTTCTTGTGATTTAAAAGAGTTGTGTCATTGTGCGTCTGTCGTGGACACGATGACGAGACTCGAGCTCTGAAGCTAAAAACACTGTACGAACTTTCAGGTTCGATTTGTGAGGCCACGACGCGACGGGGGAATTTCTCACATGTGAACTCAGTTCCCCAAACTTCTTGTTTTTAACTGTCGCTGCATGAGATGAAAAAACACGTTAAAGTGAAAAGTCAGATGAGAACAGGAGGCCGCGGCAGCAGCTTCCTGTTCGATGGCTCCTCCTCCTCCTCCTCCTCCTCCTCCTCCTCCTCCTCTTCCTCCTCCTCCTCCTCCTCCTCTTCCTCCTCCTCCTCATATCAAATGTTGTTTTTCTTTTGATGTCTCAACAGCGTCTTCTTCTTGACTTCCTCTTTGACAGAGTCAATCTTGACCTTTGATTTTCCATTATTTATACAATGAGAACTGGAACTTTTTAAACTTACAAGGTGCTGAGAAGTGACTGAAAACCAAGATGTGTGAAGAAGAAAGACGATTTTATAGTCGTGTTCAGAGCAGAGGATTCTGAGAGGAAGGAATTCAAACAAAGAAAAATATGGGAAATAAGTATTGTTTATATATATATGTGACAAATGAGGGAAAGAGGAGCAGGTGCCCAGGGGAGCGTGGAGATCAGGTGACTTGCAGGCAGGTAACTCGTGGACAGGAGGAGTTAGAAACGTGACAAAAGATCATTTCAGTATGAGTCTAAACTTTGGCTTTTGATTTTGATTCATGTAAAATTAGTGAGAACAGAAACTTCTCTGACTGAGGGATGTGATGCTGGTGGTATTTAATCATTATCACGGACAGGAGACAGTGGCCTTCAAGAGACAAGAGGACATTTGTCCTGTGATGCACAAGGAAGACGCTTGTTTTTTTAATATCAACGAAGCTGTGAGTGGTTTTCTACCTCATCACTTCACAAAATGGAGGAAGAACAGATCCAATCAAAGTCCTGAGGGATGCATCACTCCTCACGTGTGTTATACAGAACATGATGAGCGTTATGAAGATTTAAACAATTAAAAACTTTCCATATTTCACGTGATACTGACCTGAGATGTTTTGCTTTGGACCAATGACACAGGATGAGCTTCCTCACACTGTTCCTGTTGAAAAGGTTCAACAGCATCATCCTGTTTGTCATTATGAATCATGAAGCCTCAGACTCTTCAGTCCAGGTTTAATTAACAGTGAATTAAAGATCTCGAGTCGTTCTGGATGAAGACAGAATTAGTTCCAGGATATTTACTCAGGAAAAACAAAAACAGGAAGTGAAGGGAGGAAGTAGCAGGAGCTTTAATGGTGAGTCTGAAAGCAGAGAGATGTTGTTTTCCTTGTTGTGGATTCTCTCGACCACGAACACACTCAGAACTTCCTGTCTGTGTTTCTCTGGGACATGAAGCCGGATCGTGGTCGACTTGTTTTGTCTGTCAGGAAGTTAAACGCTCCGATTTTGGTCAGAAGAGAAACAACCGAGAGGAAATGTTTTTCTTTTCTTCCTAAAGACTGAAGAACCACGAGGAGCTGAACGCAGCGTGAAGCAGTTTGTTGTCAAAGAAACTTCACATGTTCAACAACTGGAGTAAAAATACTTTAAGATTACTGCGTTCGGGTTTGTTTGTTCAGGATGAATCACAGGGACCCGTCCCTTAAATTATTGGTTTGATCCATTCTCATTGTCCTGAAAGTTGTGAATCAGAAGATCAGCACTTTGTAAATAGTCTTTTTCAATTTTTTGGGAAGTTTTGTAGCAAGAAAAGTTTTGTGTTTCATTGGAAAACTGATTTGTAACTTTTTTCAATAAAATATAAGTTTAAACTAAAAAAGTGTTTGGAACTCAATCTTTTAGAAGCGTCTGAAAATCTCTGTTGTGCAAAGAGTGTGTGTGTGTGTGTGTGTGTGTGTGTGTGTGTGTGTGTGTGTGTGTGTGTGTGTGTGTGTGTGTGTGTATGTGTGTGGTCAGAGGAACATTCATTCAAAATGCCAACAGCTCCACCTAGTGGCCGCCTCCTGTATGAGACAGAAACAGGATCAGAGCTGCTTCTTTAATATGACATTTCATCATCTGTGTGTTTATTCGTCAGAATGATGAAGATGAAAATGATCATCAGACGCAATAACTCATGAATTAATTGTATTTGTGAAGAATTAAACTTTTATCAATGAATTGAAATCCACTGTGTCTAATCCAGAGAGTAAACACACTGACATCTAGTGGATAGTAGGAGTTACAGCAGCCTGATATTAAAACTCTGAATCTGCGGTTTCAGATTTTCATTCTACTTTTCTTTTTCCTAACGTTCAGGACATTTCTGCTTCTGTTTGTCTTTAATTCTTTTTTTAAATATTGAACTTTTACTGTATTTTAATCGCTCATTCAAATAAATGGGGAAAATGTTCATCTCTTTAAAAACTTCAGTTGTTTCAAATGTTGTTGATTATTATCGTGTCTGTATATGAACTCAGCTTCAGCAGCTCGGCCTTTTCTACTCACAGAAAGTGATTTACAGCAAACGATGACCTAGAATTTAACCTTTGGACACATGAAGTTTTCATATTTAATATTGACAGCAGCAGTTTTAAGAAGTTGTGGTTTGATCATAGATTTCTTTCAGGGAGACACAATTAAAGACAACGTGTTTAATAGCATTAGTACAGCTATATATTCAGGTTATACTACAAATGAACAATTAACATTCAATTTAAGAAATACACTTTATAGAGTTACATTTTCATCTCTCAAAACATTAGTACACTTAATACACAGTCTGGTCTGTTTAATAAACTTTACCTACAAGCTGTTTCATAAAGGAGCGAGCAAACATTTCCTCCACATCAGCCACACATGATGACTGCAGCCAGTTTCCACTTGATATGGTTTTTAAGAATATGTTTCAATATGTGTTCTTCCTCTAATAATAATAATGTATGAATCTCTCATACCTGAAACCTGCTGCTACATATGCATCACTATTAATAACGTCAATATTAAAACCACTCTGAAAACAATTGAACAGGTATTCTACAGATATATAAACTATATTGAAGACTTTTTAATGCGTATATATTATCACCACCATCAGAACATTCTCAAGCTACATGTCGTTAATCTCAAACATGAATCAGATGAATGCAAATAGATTCAGATTGGGTGTGGATGATATCTGGTGGATTTATCTCTGAGACTCTCTCAGCCTGGACAGGAACCGGTCTACTTCCTGGTTCCCCTTCCTGTATCTGATCTTCTCCAGGGACTGGATGCTGCTGTCCTGATGGAAGGACTTGATCGGTATCTCCGCCGCCTTCATGTGATACTTGATTGACATCTTCGGCTGCCGTAGAGTGAAGAACAGATATTTTGCGTAGATGTTGAAGAAGACTTGTTGTTCAGCAGGTTCCAGATCCTCTGTGAGCAGGTCCTTGTAGATCTTCTCAGCTTTGGCCTTGGTGTTCTCTGACTTTGCGTAAATACTTGCGAGATCCATTTTCTTCATGAATGAGGAATCAGGATAAAGAGAAATCAACTCCTCATGGGCACGGATCCCTTTCTCTATCAGGCTCGGACTTGGGCGACTGTCCTTCTCCCAGATCTTCCACTTGTAGCTGAGTGCGGCACATCTCTTCAGATAACGTTCATCTGGATGTAGCTTCAGAGCCTCTTCTGCCAAAGCCACAGCCTCGTCCAAGGAGGTGAAGGTTCTGTAAAACCTCAGCAAAGGTTTGATTCCACTGTAGCTGCTGACAGGGTTTCTCAGAACCTTTGTGGCTAACTCACGTGCTTCACTTTGGTTTGTTGTTCCTCTCTTGGCGAGTTGCAGGAGGTAAACGGCAGCGAGGTACAGGTTCTCTGGATCCTGCTCCTTGGCTTTTCTCAGCTTCTCCATGATGTCTGCCTTGACCCCTGTTTCGCTGTGTTTGGACATGTTGACTAACCATAACACGTGGCTGGTCTGCCACTCCATCACATCCGGCTGCATCCGGATGGCTCTCTGGAAGTAATCATCTGCCAGAAGCTTCTGATCTCCACTGAACTTCATCAGAGTCCAGGCTCTCTCAGCGCAGATCTCCGGGTGCAGCTCGTCCTGCGGTGGATCTTCAGTCATCAGGCCGTCGATCTTTGACAGACAAGCCCGACTCTCTGCTTCTTCTCCCTGGTGATGGTGCAGCCAGGCCTGGTTCCCGTAGGTCACCACCAGCCAGGGACCCTCCTCTGCTCCTCTCATCTGCCTGAAGGCCTCCTCGGCTCTGCTGAAGAACCTCCTGGCTTCTTCAATGGACCCCAGCTGGAAGTGGACAAACCCCTGCAGGTTGTAAACGTGTCCCAGCCACTTGCATCCGTCCTCTGTGCCGATGTCCTGCAGCTTGTCCCTGATTCTCAAAAGTTCGGCCCTGCTGGGCTCCAGATCCCAGGTGAAGTGGCACTGCAGCGCCCCCAGTCTGCCCTCCAGGGGTATTTCACTCTTAGCAGCACTGATGGGAGATTAATTATAATAATGAAAATCAAACATTAAAACACATTCTCAGTGAAACTATATAAAATGTCCTGACCAAAGTATTCATTCAACAGTAAAATAACAATGTTCCTGATTTTACTTTAATTATAATTATCTTTTAAATAAATTCATGTCTCATTAGTTTTTAGTGCTGCCTTGTGTGATTTCTGTATCTGGCTTTTGAAAAGTTCTCTATAAACCATAATCATAAATATCAGACCCTGGTCAGATTTCAGTATCAGGGAGTAATACATTTATAATATCAAATTATCATTTACAGCCGATGTATACATTTAAAAATGATTATAGAGATGATGTTATCAAACCATTTTGACAAAGTTTAACATTCAACTTTATGATAAAGAATTATAAATAAAAGGAAAACACAAATGCAGCCGAATGGATAAAACTTCCAAATATTTCCTGCACCGTTTATCGTGTAAAAGAAAAGTTTTCATATCAACATAATCACAGACACAGATATTTCTGTGAATGTCAGTGCTGCTTTAATTCACATTATTCTTATTAATAAGGTCAATACACAAGATGATGTGATGAAACTGACTTAAAGGATCATTAATGTTCATGAAGAATCGTGAATGAAGTGAACTCACCTCATCTCGTCTCCTCTGACTCTGCAGCTGTGTGACGTGTGACTGCGGAGCGGCGTTATATGGAGCTCACGAGGCGAAGCGACGCGAACTGAGGCGAACTTTCACTTTCATTTGTCTGTAGAAGAAACTGACTCTCACACACACACACAAACACAAACACATAGACACACAACCACATACACAAACATAAACTTAACTATCATTTGTCTGGAAAAGAAACTTAGTCACACACATATACACACGCACACACACACAAACAGAAACTTAACTTTCAGTTTTTCGGTAAAAGAAACTGACACACACACACACACACACACTCACACACACACACACACACACACACACACATATATAACTGTATCGGGATGTCACTTCCATGCAATCTACTTCTCAGTGATCAGAGTACTGTAAGTGAAGTACACAGAGAGAGTACAAATATACAATAAATTCACCAAACACATCACAAGACCGATGCTGCAGACTGATGGAAATATAATGTGTTTCTCTCTATATTCCCAAATCAGTCAACATGTCAACATGGAGAATCACAACAAAACATGTCCCAGTTTTCATGCTGCTACAGTCGTCAGCATGAAACTGTTAACTCAGCAAATATCAGAGCAACAGAAGGTTCTGGATCCAGTTCAGGTCACGGTGACAGATTTCACTGTAGATCTAATGAGATCTGAACTCTGAGTCCAGCTCCCTCAGCCTCAGTCTGTGGTTCACGACAGGTCAACTAGAGCTGCACGAAGTTCATCTGATAAATCTGGTCCTCTTCTTCTTTGAGCACCTTCTCCTCCTGCTTCAGGTCTTCCTCTTCCTCCTCCTCTTCCTCTTCCTCTTCCTCTTCCTCCTCCTCCTTCTCCTCCTCCTCCATGTATTCCCCCTCTCACCCCCACCCTCTTCCTCTTCCTCCTCCTCCTCCTCCTCCTCCTCCTCCTCCATGGAAATCCCCCTCTCACCCCACCCTCTCCCTCTCCCTCTTCCTCTTCCTCTTCCTCTTCCTCTTCCTCCTCCTCCTCCTTCTCCTCCTCCGTGGATTCCCCCTCACACCCTCCTTCTTCTTCTGACTCATTCCATTTTGGTTGAAGTCAGGTGAACTCAGCTGCTGTATTTGTATAGTGCTTGAACCTGATTGGTCTGTTTACAATGAAGCAGTCATGTGTTTGTGCATCTGATGGCTGTTGAACCAATTGTCTCATGGGGGGGGGGGGGGGGGGGGGTCGTTTGACAGTCAGTGCTTTGGAACTGCAAGGAAGTGACATCATGATATTCTTCTGTGTCTAATGTATACGTCTAAGTGTGTTTAGTGTTTTGCGAAAAGTGTGGGTATGAGTGTAAGGTTTTGATAATTTTAGTGTTTATGCAATTGGTCTTGTGTAGCGTTTGGTGAATTTATTGTATATTTGCACTTTCTCTGTGTTCTTCACTTACAGTACTCCAATCACTAAGATGTAGAATTTCTAAAGTGTTTTAGTTTGGCAACAGCAGTGAGGAACTGGTTCAAACTGAATTAAGTCATATGAAACGTGTGTATTTCATATGGTAACAAAATATGGTTAGTGTACAGTGTTTCATTTTGCAAAGGATCTGATGTGTTCTGCTCATTGTGTGTGTCGTTGTGCTGATGTGTGTAGTGTTTTGAAACACCGGGCCCTGTTTTCAAAATCGTGCTAAAGCAATCGAGAGAAACTGTAACTTTCATTTGTCTGGAAATATAAATTGACACATACACACCGTACACACACACACACACACACACACACACACACACACATACACACAAACGGAAACGTAACTTTCATTTGTCTGGAAATATAAATTGACACATACACACAAATACACACACACACAAACAGACACTTAACTTTCATTTGTCTGGAAAATAAACTGACACACACACGCCGTACACACACACACACACACACACACACACACACACACACACACACACACACACACAAACACATACACACATATATAACTATATCGTGATGTCACTTCCATGCAATCTACTTCTCAGTGATCAGAGTACTGTAAGTGAAGTACACAGAGAGAGTACAAATATACAATAAATTCACCAAACACGTCACAAGACCGATGCTGCAGACTGATGGAAATATAATGTGTTTCTCTCTATATTCCCAAATCAGTCAACATGTCAACATGGAGAATCACAACAAAACATGTCCCAGTTTTCATGCTGCTACAGTCGTCAGCATGAAACTGTTAACTCAGCAAATATCAGAGCAACAGAAGGTTCTGGATCCAGTTCAGGTCACGATGACAGATTTCACTGTAGATCTGCTGAGATCTGAACTCTGAGTCTAGCTCCCCCAGCCTCAGTCTGTGGTTCACGACAGGTCAACTAGAGCTGCACGAAGTTCATCTGATAAATCTGGTCCTCTTCTTCTTTGAGCACTTTCTCCTCCTGCTTCAGGTCTTCCTCTTCCTCTTCCTCTTCCTCTTCCTCTTCCTCTTCCTCCTCCTCCTTCTCCTCCTCCTCTGTGGATTCCCCCTCACACCCTCCTTCTTCTTCTGACTCATTCCATTTTGGATGAAGTCAGGTGAACTCAGCTGCTGTATTTGTATAGTGCTTGAACCTGATTGGTGTGTTTACAATGAAGCAGTCATGTGTTTGTGCATCTGATGGCTGTTGAACCAATTGTCTCATGGGGTGGGGGGGGGGGGGGGGGGGGGGGGGGGGGGGGGTCGTTTGACAGTCAGTGCTTTGGAACTGCAAGGAAGTGACATCATGATATTCTTCTGTGTCTAATGTATACGTCTAAGTGTGTTTAGTGTTTTGCGAAAAGTGTGGGTCTGAGTGTAAGGTTTTGATAATTTTAGTGTTTATGCAATTGGTCTTGTGTAGCGTTTGGTTAATTTATTGTATATTTGCACTTTCTCTGTGTTCTTCACTCACAGTACTCCAATCACTAAGATGTAGAATTTCTAAAGTGTTTTAGTTTAGCAACAGCAGTGAGGAACTGGTTCAAACTGAATTAAGTCATATGAAACGTGTGTGTTTCATATGGTAACAAAATATGGTTTTAATAAATTAGTGACAGTGTTTCATTTTGCAAAGGATCTGATGTGTTCTGCTCATTGTGTGTGTCGTTGTGCTGATTGTGTGTAGTGTTTTGAAACACCGGGCCCTGTTTTCAAAATCGTGCTTAAGCAATCAAGAGAAACTGTAACTTTCATTTGTCTGGAAATATAAATTGACACATACACACAAATACACACACACACAAACGGACACTTAACTTTCATTTGTCTGGAAAATAAACTGACACACACACGCCGTACACACACACACACACTCACACACAAACACACACATACACACACACATACACACAAACAGAAACTTAACTTTCATTTGTCTCTAATAGAAAGATTAACCTCGGAGGAACCTGGGTGTGTCACTGCCAACATCACTACAACAACACATTCCTGTGGATTCATGCTGCACAACATCAGGAGAACACGCCCCCTTCTCACTCAGGCTCTGGTCCAGGCTCTGGTCCAGGCTCTGGTCCAGGTTCTGGTGCAGGTTCTGGTCCAGGCTCTGGTCCAGGTTCTGGTCAGCTCAGGCCTATAGACTACTGCCCCTCCCTCCTGGCAGGTCGACCTGCTGCTGCCACCGACCTCTGCAGGTCCTCCAGAAACCAGCAGCTCTACTGGTCTTTAACCTGAGTTCACTAACACTCCCCTGCTCCCTTCACTGGTTACCAGTGGCTGCTCGCATCTGTTTCAAATCACTAGTACTTGGTACCGTGCTGTGACGGGATCGGGTCCAGTCTACATCCAGGACATGTATACGTACACGTACACGCACACACAAAAACACAGACACACACACACAAACAAACATACACATACACATACACAGTTTTCTTTGATTGCATGAACAAAAAAATCAAAATATTATCAAAACCTGACACTCAAGGAGTAAAACATGAGCCCAGATCTGCACCACTATCAGCACAATGTCAAACTCACACTTTTCGCAAAACACTAAACACACTTGTATACATAAGACACAGAAGAATATCATGATGTCACTTCCTTGCAGTTCCAAAGCTCTGACTTTCAACCCCCCCCCCCCCCCAACCCCCCCCCTGTAAGCACAATACAAATGCAGCAGCTGAGTTCACCTGACCTCAACCAAAATGGAAGGAGTCAGAAGAAGAAGAAGAGTGAGGGGGAGATGGGGAGATGGGGAATCCATGGAGGAGGAGGAGGAGGAGGAGGAGGAAGAGGAGGAGGAGGAGGAGGAGGAGGAGGAGGAGGAGGAAGAGGAAGAGGAAGAGATAGAGGAAGAGGAAGAGGAAGATGTGGAGGCCGTGCCAGAGACCGAGGTAGAGGAAGAGGAAGAGATAGAGATAGAGATAGAGATAGAGGAAGAGGAAGAGGAAGAGGAAGACCTGAAGCAGGAGGAGAAGGTGCTCAAAGAAGAAGAGGACCAGATTTATCAGATGAACTTCGTGCAGCACTAGTTGACCTGTCGTGAACCACGGCTTGAGGCTGAGGGAGCTGGACTCAGAGTTCAGATCTCAGCACATCTACATTGAAATCTGTCATCGTGACCTGAACTGGATCCAGAACCTTCTCAGGTCTCTGTGGATCCTGAGTAACACTGATGGAGCTGTTAGTGTTTTAGTGCCGAGCGTCTGCAGGAGTCCACCTCCTCCTCCGGCCGGTTTAAAACGAGCTCTGAGAGTTTATAACGAGCTCAGTCCACGGAGAGGAAACATTCATCTCACAGACAAACTGGTCCAGTTTGGATTCAAGCAAACACAAAAAGAGCAACACAAACACTTTTCTCTGCCCCACACGTGGAGAGGAAACAGGTCTGAGGGGAAGAAACAGAGGTTAATGCACAGTTTGCGTTTAAACGTGTCCACGTGTGAGTTAGTGGAGCTGAGAGAGAATCCAATTCTGTTAAAGCAGGACTCGTGTTTTATTTGTAAAGTCCAATAAGGTAAGTGGAGCATGAATCTGCTGCCGGACGGGGACGTCTTGCAGCAGAGAGACTCCCAGGGGCAGAGACGTGGATTCACCTGCAGAGTCCGAGCTCCACGGGGAGAAACGCTGGATAAAAGCAAAACAACAGGTTTTTAATTGAGCTCCGGTCGGCTGAGGTGATGAAGCAGCTGGAAATGATTTAAAGCTGAAGAAGTAAACTTCTGCTTGTGGGAAACTAAAGGAGTGAACTTCTGTTTATGATTCATATACTGATTAAATCTTCCTTACTGTGACGATTTGAATAATTAGTGGATTAAACTATTTTGTCACATTTGATATAAAAGAAGAAACAACATGTGTTCTGTCACTTTATGTTTATCTGACAGCTGAAGTTAAGAAGTGAGGTTCCAGGTTCCATCTGGGTCCACTGCTCAGATGTCTGTGAGTTCCACTGAAGGTGTTTCACCTCCAAACAATCTGCTCAAGTCTTAAATTCAGATGTTCAGAATCTCAGATTTGTCCTGTGTCTCTTCAGAGGGTTCCACACTCTACACAGGAAACCAGTGGACTCAACAATGTAACTGGACATGAAGACGTTAAGACAAATACTGTTGATGAAGAGTTTCATCAAATCACAGATAAAATGCAACTTTCATTTATTTATCAAGTCATATTTCCTTGTTCTCTTTGTTATGAACACTTAGAAGGATTTTCACTAATCATATAGAAAACATATTATTAAAAAGAAGTAAAACTAACCACAACCAACATTAACATTCAAAAGTTACAATAAAATCTGTGCAGCCATGTTTGAGTAATCTCACAAACAGACACATTGAAAACAACTTTATATCCTGAGGCCTGAACACACTGATAAACTTCCTTCTTCCTCTTCCTTAGTTTCCTCTTCATCAATATGACTCCAAAACATCTGAGGACAGAAGACTGGACTTAAGGAGTTTCAGGTCGTTTGGCCTCTCGACCAGCAGGGGGCAGTGAACTCAACCCTCTGCAGTTTGTGTCCTGAAACTTTTCTGCTGCATGAAATTATGTTTTTAATGAAAAGTGCTGCAGCCAAACTTCAGGAAATTACACTTAAACGCCTTTAGAAACTTTAATGAGCGTCTGCTATCTGCTCGGCCCTGATAACAGCAATTATACAACTTCATTTAATTTCTTCTTTTTAACGTCTTCCAGGAATAAATCCTCCAGAGGGAATGTGAGTGGATCAACTTCCCACAACTCCAACTCAGCTTCTGTCCAAACATCTGCAGCTCAGACTCGACTTCATCTAACTACCACATCGTGACTCTCTCTCTCACACACACACACACACAGACACACACACACAGACACACACAAACACACACACACACACACACAAACACACACACACACATGTTCTCTAAATCTCTGGTTATTCTGCTGCATTTATCGATTATTTTGTTCAAATTTCTGCCAAAGTTGTGTGTGAAAAGAAAACAGACACACAACTAAAGTAAACAGCCTCTTTCTGGTTTTCACTCTGCTCTTCACTGGAGTTCAGAGTCTCAGTGAAGTTCACTGATCCTGCAGGGAAAGTGCTTCTCAGTGATTTCTGGGGCACTTAGAGGTTTGTTTACTTCATAATATCTTCACATGATGAATCTGACTCAGCTCCTCTCGGTCCGTCTGTAGTTTTAAGAGCTTTACAGAGACGTGGACCTTGACTGGGCTTCACACAGGACGCTTTCATTCTTTGTATTTACTGTGTTTCTTTGTTACTAGGTTATTTGAAAGCATACATCCAAGGAACGAGTTTAGAACATCTGAGGGCACAGATTATGAATCTGACAGTTTCATGGAGACACGAGGAACCGAAGGGCAGAGATCAGTCGGATTTATGGTTTTTGGTGGAATGGTGGAAATAAAGAAATTCAAAACTCAAGTAAGAAAACAAACTGAACTCAAAGACAAGGAGCAGCAAGTGAGTCGAGAGCCCAGACACCAACTACACAGGAGGTCTGGATCACAAGGAGGGAAACCGGTCAAACCAGGAAGTAGAACGTGCAGAAGACACACAAAGAAAGTCCTTTCAAAGTAAAACAGGAAATAATTAACATTATGTCTATTTTAAAAGTCCTTTAAAGTATCATATTCCAAGAACGCATAGTTTATAAACCATGAACCTGTGGATCTTTCCCCTCTGGTCCCAGCATGGGGTCGAACCTCTGTTCATGATTCTGTATCAGGTGGTTTTATATGATGAACCAATCAGGGGCCGTGTTTGTCATGAAAGCTTCTCTGTGAGTTTTCTAAAATGAAATTAAATGAGGCCTTACACTGTGTGACTCTCAAAATGCTGATAGATAATTACATTTAGATTCATAATTCATAATTTGTTAGCCTTGCAGTTACAGATCCAGACCTGTAGGGGGTGCTGCGGCCCCTCTCTGCCCGCGTGACAGGTGCAATTTGAACAGATTCTTCTTCTGGGATCAAAATCACGTTATTAAATATTGATGGTAATTATTCAAACAGCAAGATAAAATCATTGTAACATCATATGAAAAGATTTTACTTTGAAAAATACCTGACGTCACAGTAAATATAGTTTATTAAAATAAATAAAGATGGTTTAATTTAGTTATTCTGCATCTTTGTCTTTTTATTTCCAGAAATCAAAACCTGAACCGAAGTCATTTGAAAATATCCCACTCATATTCTAACACTGCAAAGTGAAAAACTGAAACTAATATTTTATAGTATTTTGAATAGAAGATAAAAATATATGTAATCGATGAAGAGATTTAATTTGTCTACGTTTCTATTGACTTCACTAGTTTCTTCTGTGTGAGTCATCAGAGCGAGGGATGTTGCTTTGTGTTGCTTTGTGTTGCTGTGTGGTGCTGTTTGGTGCTGTGTGTCTGCTGTGTGTTGCTGTGTGTTGTTTTGTGTTGTCGTCTGTTGCTGTGTGTGGCTGTGTGTCTGCTGTGTGTTGCTGTGTGTTGTTTTGTGTTGTCGTCTGTTGCTGTGTGTGGCTGTGTGTCTGCTGTGTGTTGCTGTGTGTTGCTTTGTGTTGTCCTGTGTGTCGCTGTGTGTGGCTGTGTGTCTGCTGTGTGTTGCTGTGTGTTGTTTTGTGTTGTCGTCTGTTGCTGTGTGTGGCTGTGTGTCTGCTGTGTGTTGCTGTGTGTTGCTGTGTGTTGCTTTGTGTTGCTGTATGTTGCTGTGTGTCTGCTGTGTGCTGCTGTGTGTCTGCTGTGTGCTGCTGTGTGTTGCCTTGTGTTGTTTTTTGTTACTTGGTCTTGCTGTGTGTTGTTTTGTGTTGCTGTGTGTTGCAGTGTGTCTGCTGTATGTTGCTATGTGTTGTTTTGTGTTGCTGTGTGGTGCTGTGTGTTGCTTTGTGTTGCCCTGTGCTGCTGTGTGTTGCTGTGTGTCTGCTGTGTGTTACTGTGTGCTGCTTTGTGTTGCTGTGTGTGGCTTTGTGGTGCTGTTTGGTGCTGTGTGTAGCTTAGTGTTGCCCTGTGTTGCCGTGTGTTGCCGTGTGTGGCTGTGTGTCTACTGTGTGTTGCTGTTTGTTGCTTTGTGTTGCTGCAGCTGCAGCAGCCACTGGGGGGCAGCAGCAGCCTGTGGATGAACATCTACAACCAGAGAAAACCTCAGAGACTAAAATCAAGAAGAAGCAGGTTTCTACACAACTTCTCCTGAAACAACACAACACCACACAATGCTACACAACACAACACGGCATTAAACAACACAACACAAAACAACACAACTGCAGGATTTCAAATGGAGTGAGGCTCCATCACAGAAAAATAAAGCTATGAAACAGAAATCTCTGGACAGACGTTGTGTTTCTGAGACAAAGTTTCATTTATCACCACAAACACACAAGTGGAACACAACACTGTGATAGATGGTGTTTTTAATAATCCGTGTTTCCAGATGTTTCCGTCGGCGCCGAAGGGACGGGACAGATGTTTACTGCTGTAACCATGGCAACAGCACGGTCGCACACGGCTGTAAATGAACTGGATTTAAGAAAAACGCTTTTTAACACACACACACACCCACACACACACACACGCATTCATCCTGCGTGTACACAACACACATCAACACTTCGACCTGCCGACCGAAGGAGGAGCCGTGGGGATTCAAACCGACGACCTTCTGGTCCTGGCGTCCGGCCCCAGAGCGGAGCTGTGAAGTTGTGTTGACACTGTGACGACAAAACACACAACAACAACAAACATTAAAGGTTTGAGTTTCTCTCCTGAGCCGTGATTGGTCGCTCGCCAGGACCTTCAGCCATCGTTGTGTTTACAAGACAAGAGATCACAGTGCGTCCACTGAGTGTGTGTCCTCATGTCCCAGCACCGGGGGGGGGGCGAGAGCTTAAATAAAGTTGTGTGTGTGAAAGTGGTTTCATCACTTGATGGAATATTTCATCTTTTTTGTGCATGTGACCTTCTGCTGAGAGAAAAGGACGAGGCCAGCGGTGGTGTTCAGTGCCAGGTAGAATCAAAATGACAGGAGGACGGGAGACAAGCAAACACACACACACACACACACACACACACACACACACACACACACACACACACACTCAGAGCTGAGGAGACGCTGCCTGGAAGCTAACGGCTGCTTCGCTCCACAGATCCTCTGAAGCTACGAGTACGATCTTTAAACCTGAAACAACAGAGTTATGTTTCATAAAATAAATATATAAATAACATTTTATGAATCAGCTTCTCTCTGTGATAACTGGGAAATTATGGATTTTCAGTGGCAGATTATTAGTGAGAGATTATTAAAGATTGTGCGACGGCATCAAAATGTTGTTTTATAGTTTATGGACATTAATGGAGCTCAGAGAAAAAAGACACAAACGTCATTTCATAGAATCTGTTGAAATAAGATAAATCAAATTACAGAACAACACAACTTTTCCTTTTAGATATTTATAGTTTTCCCTCTGTGAGATCTGACCGGCCCTTGTTTCTCTCTGGTGCTTCCGAAGTCATTTAACAGTTTCCAGATCGAGAGCCACCAGTTGTTGGTCTTTAATGTGTCGTTGTGTCTTTTTCTTTCCTCCAGTGTTTTGCCTCCTTGTAAAACCCGATTGTTCCTTTAAACCTTCCCGGGCCTTAATGTGCCATATGGTTTCTACCGCTGCCAGATCCTCCACCAACATCTCATGGTTCGGTCTGTGTTCGAGCACCACCCGCGTTGTGTTGGCTCCGGGTTTGTGTTGTGATGTGTCTGGTTGTCGAACACAAAAAACCCGATGCTGCAAACCAGCTTTTTAACGAATCTGACAGAAATCAGTGGAATCCGACCGAGTGGAGTTAAATCCTAAAAGATTAAGATGCCGAGACGGAGGCGAGTGAAACGGAGAGAGAAACCCGACGTGTAGTTTGTGGGATGAATGTTTTTCTTCAGTTGATCTTGTGATTCCCGCGGCGTGCACCGAGCGCACAAAGGTCTGTTTGCTCTCAGGCCTCGGCAGAGAGGGAACTCAGAGGTGTGTTGTGTTTTCAGATGTGAGTTCAGAGGCTGCGCGGCTCAGTGGCTCAAACACCGGCGGCCAGCAGGCAATTTACTCCTCACCCAACATTTATTAGAGTCTAAGCTGCTGCTGCTGATGGAGGTTTATCTGGCAGCTTCACCTCTGTCTCTGATCCTCACCTCTGTCTCTCCTCATCCCTTCAGCCTCACTCGGATCAACCGCCGACGTCTTTCCACCCAAACACTTGTTTTTCTAACGTTGTGTCATTTCCTCACATCCACAACTGAACCCAACCTGATTATCAGACTGAATCTTCATCTAATTTTCATCTTGTTATTTCCGTCACTGTCTGTCAACACAGAAACCGGGGAAGACGTTTTTCACATGAGAAGTTAACGTTTTGTCATCTCGGTGAAGAAATACGTCAAATTAAGGATTTGAACCGACTTGAAGGATCCGCGCTCTGTGTCAGGACTCGTCTGCCTCGGCTCCTTCGTCTCTGCAGAGCATCAGAACCATTTCAAAGAAAATCCTCAGATTCAGAGATTTAAGATGTAATATTATGAGAAAAAGGGAAATAAGAAGTGAGAGGAACCGGCTCCCGCTGCAGCTCTATTCCTTCTGGATCTAAGATCTAGAACCAAAACTACGAAACCTTTTTGAATAACTCACAGATGAAGCTAACGAACCTAAAGTGATCACTTTATTTAACACATCACGTGTGAATGTGATCCTCTCACCAACCAGAGAGCTGCTGTTCCAGATGTCCCCCCCCCCCCCCCCCCCCCCCGAACCATCAACCAGGAGCTCAGATCTATTCACTGCAACATGGAAACTTTTTCTTCAGAGTTTCTTTTAGCAAAAGTATTCAAAAATAAAACTTTTACACTTGGATATTTATTGTGTACAGGTGTAAACCTACACACACACACACACACACACACACACACACACACACACACACACACACACACACAGACACACACAGGTTTAATCCCACACCTCATATAGCTTTATGAGCAGCTCGGCATCACCTGGGGAAGAACAACAGCCTCATCGAGCTGCAGTAAGGAGTGTGTGTGTGTGTCTTTGTGTGTGTGTGTGTGTGTGTGTGTGTGTGTATGAGTGTGTGTGTGCATGCATGTTATCAGGAAACCATTACTGCAGCAGTAACCTCCACCAGCGGGAGTAAAAAAGAAGCTTTGCAGTAACTGATGGAACGAAACAAAACTCCCAAACCATCTCGTGCAGAGGAAAGAAAACGCTGCAGCAGAATGTTCGTCCACTAACGGGACCGGTCACTTCCTGTTCGGGGGACACAGTGAGACGCACGCTGCACTTCATCAAGGACACACACTGGGAGGATAAAATAAGATTTTCCACTTTGCTCAAAGACGTGGAGAAGATTCAGCAGTTTGGTCCAAAGAGTGTGGACGCCTGGGCAGCGAACAGATGTGTGAGAGTCGGTTCCAAACTGTTCCTGGATCTGCTGGCGTGACGACCTCGTCTGGTCCCGTCCCTCCAAACAGATGTTTGAATGTGCAGCTGCAGCCACGTGAGCATCAGGGAGGTGGAACCCTGCTGCTGGACGAGGAGGAGACAGATCCCTGGAATCATCACATCGAGGCTTCGTGGTCCAGCTGGAGGCCTCCTGTCGGATCAGGACCTGAGTCCACCAGGTGGTTGTGAGTCCCCCCCCCCCTCTGAACTCCTCCCCTGTGCCCAGTTAGGTGAATCCTTCCATCCACCCCCCCCCCCCCCCCCCCGAACCCACACTGAAGCATCCAGGCTCTTTCACAGTGTTTTCCTGCTCCTGTAATCCTCGTCTCTTATCTTCTGCCCTCGATTGATCGGACATTGGATGGAAAATAAAAATAAATGAAAGGTGTGAAAGATGCTTTGTGCTCTGATGAGATGTTTTAGATCTTTTTCTGCCAATAAAACACGTTGAATAGAAAATCAAATAAGCGCGGGGGTGCGGGGGCGCCAGAGATATAATCACCTCCTCGTTTTTTATTAGCAGATGGATTTGCCGTCGGGCCGCACCGTTGGTTTAACCTGCTAATCAGGCACCGCCTCGCTCGCCCTCCTGCTACTGCTTCAATTAAAGCTGTGAGGCCGGGAAAGAGAGCGAGAGAGAGAGAGAGAGAGAAACAATGAGAGATGGTGGAAGAGATGCAGGAAAAATGAAAGAGGCTGACAGAGATGGAGAGATTTTCACATTTATGAGAGAACAGAAGATAAAGAGCGAGGGGGGAAGGGAGGGAGGGAGGGAGGGAGGGAGGAGATTATTGTTTTTTATTCTTCATTAAACTCTGACTGTTTTCACACTTTCCAGCCAAACACTTCAAATGTTTAACTTCATCTTCGTCTCATTTGTGTTGGAGTCTTTCTGCGTTTTATCACGTTTCACTAAAGTGTCGACTTGGTTTTGTTCAGGGTGTCGTTTCCTCCGATGAGCAGTTTCTACAAAATACATCTCAGACAGATTTCAACAACAGCCACAGGAATCTGTAACAGAGACACCTTCATGCACGTGCACCCCCACTGCCGTCAAAGATTGAATTCATTTAGTGGGAAATGCTTTCGTCATAATCATAGAGTGGAGTCGTGGTACCGATTAGGAGTCTCTGCTTGTGTCTCAATTAACTAATTGAAACCAAACTTATCAGAACATGTATAAATTCTACTTTGATTATTTCAGTTTATTCCACCTGCAAACATGGAGGAGGCAAAGTTTATGACCTACACTGCAGCCAGCCAGCAGGGGGCGATCCAGAAGATTTGGCTTCACTTTTGGGAAGCTGACCCGTCGTCCATCTTTATTTTCAGTCCGTGGTCTCAACCAGTAACATTGAGGTAGAACACCTGATCTGTGACCCCCCGTCCCCCCCTGTCCCCCCCCCCTCTCCAGTTGCCCTGTGAAGGTCTTCACTTCTCCTGTAAACTGCAGCTCTGACCCGTCCCTGCCCCCCCCCCTCTTATAACACCACTGCTGTGGATCCACCCGAGCGAGTTCTGCTCCGGCTGCTCCTGCTGCAGGCGGGAGACTCCATCTTGGTTTAATGGGGACTTGGTGATTCAGGCCTGCAGCTCCCTGATGCACCACTTCCTCTTTTACTTCCCCTGCTCGTCTTCACCTTCCTGTCCCCGACTCTACCTGGAATTATCCTCCTCTCATTATTTCCCTCCGCCTCTCTCTCTCTCTCTCTCTCCACGCTGCTCTTGTTCATTTCAGTTATTATTTCACAATCTGTCCGTCTTCTGTTCTCTCTCCTCTCAGCGACACTTCCTGGTTTAATTTAGCTTTTTGTTTCGCCCGGACTCCGTTAACCAGGTTCGCTCCGTGCAGCTCGACAGACGCCAGCCGAACCCGATTCCACTGAGACGCCCGGTCGATGCCGGAGCTGCTGCTCGTCAGTGGAGGACGATTCAAACGTCTCAAGGTTTGGGGAAGTGTAAAGTGAGGAGGACCGGCGGGTCGATTCCCGCTGTGTTTCACACTGTGATAAATGACAGTCGGAGCCCGGCCGCACTGAGAGGCGGGACAACAACTACGTTTGGATGGAAATCGTTAAAGCTGAAAAACAAGCAGAGGTTCAGATGGTTTCAGACAATGAGAAACTTGAATTATTACAAATTCAGTATTTTAAGCAGAAATTGTAATGCAGATTTGTCCTTAATATAAAAAAATGTGGGTGATTTATGAGATTTGGAAGAAACTAAGAATGAATGAAAGTGAATGTTTGGAAGAAGTTTGGATAAAGTTCGAGTTATGTTTTGGTTAAATTACTAATTTCAACCTATTTATGAAGGTGAGTACGATTTTTTTTACGAAAGTTGGATGAAAATGTGTCAGTTGTGGTTTAATGTTGGTTCAGTTTAAAGTTGAAAGGAGTTTTGGTTGTGGAATAGACTTTGATCTTGGTGAGAGTTCGGCTTCAGAAGACGACTCTGGTCACTTGTTGGGTCAGATGAAATTTAAGATGCATGGTGCAGATACATTTTTGAAATAAAGGTATTTTTGGAACAAAGATTTGAACAAAAGTTATGTTATGGAAGATGATTTCCATAAAGGTGAAGATTTGAGTGAAATTCTTTCTGAAAACCGATTAAAAAGATTTCAGATTGAGGTTCAGTAGAAAAAGAATTAAATTCAAGATCAAGACAGTGATCAAAGTCTGGATTGATGAAAAGTTCTGGAAGAACATTCAGATTTTTTTATTTGGAAGATTTGAATAAGTTTGGTTTTGTGTTTGAAGAGTAAAGTTCTTTTTAAAAGAAGTGTATGAAGGGGAAATTCTTTTCATGGCAATTTGATGAACATTGTGAAGAAGTGTCGAGATGAAGATAAAAACCTGAAGAGTTGTGTTTGTGTGAAACATTGAGACACAAACGTTAACACAAAAGCAGGTGAAGGTTAAACAAGTTGTTTTATCCACTTGTATTTTTACCCAGTGAAACAAACCAGACGGAGATTCCACTGGTTTGATTCCAGGAGCTGCAGACAAACAGCCCGAAGCTGCTTCCTTCACATTTGTCCTTTTTTCCCCACATGTATAAAAATCCATTCAATCTGCCCGGCAACCACAAATGACATTTTGAAGCCTTTGCTCACTTTGGTGTGTGCGAGTGGCAGAAACAGCCAGAGGCCCCCCCGCTGTTTACCAAGTTCACATTGATGCCGTCCTGCTCACACGTGACACGACTCAATACTTCAAGCCCTTCGGTGCATTGGCCACTCAACCAACACAGAGAAGCACTGAGTGGGTGCACTGTGATAATAACAGCTGAAGGTAATGTGCATGCAAGTGTAAATGTTACAGTGTGTGTGTGTGTGTGTGAGAGAGATCTATATTTGTGTTTGGCTGGTCGAGCTGCCAGCTGCAGCAGATTGATGCCAGAAATCCTCTGATTGTCAAAAGCATCTGGACTCGAACCCGATGTGCTGCAGAGTGCTAACGAGGCGGCCGCGGGAATTAGTGATCGCAGAAAAACAGATTGTGTGTCTGTGCATGTGTGAACGTGGTGGAGGTATTACTCATGTTGTGGGGACCCGAGAGAATCCACACTAACAAGTTTTATCGACCAGTTCCATGTACTGGTGATGTGAAGTGTGAACAGGAAGCAGGCCGTGAAAAGTCTGAGCAGGAAAACAACAGGAAGCGTCACGGCGGGCGAGTGGACGTGTGGACGAGGGTTCTAACTCGTGACGGACGTGAAACAGGACGAACACAAAGATCTCAGGATGAAGAAGAGGAGCCGTACACGTGGAAGACGAAGACGTCAACTGGGAAACACGAGGAGACTCCAGAGTTTTTCATCATAACCTATTCGATGAATTTATAAGTCATGTCCCTCCTCCTGCTGCTCTACAGGCTCCGCCTCCTGCTGCTCTACAGGCTCCGCCCCTCGCCTGGATGTTCCCCACATGTTCCTGTCGGTGTGAACGAGTCGCACCCGACAACCTGCTGCTGCTGCTACACAAACACCAACTACACAACATGTGCAGAACTCATTTTGTGAACTTCACATTTGGAAAGGAGCAAAACACCAGGACCTTGATTTGTTGATTAACGCTTCTGGTTAATTTAGGTTATATTGACTTTATTTTTTTCTTTCAGTCTGAACAAAGTAATTCGTCATTAATTTGTTGAACTTGATAATAAATGATTGCACACACACACACACACACACACACACAGACACACACATGTTGCAGTCAGGAGGCCCACAGGTCTTCCTGCAGTAGCAGTGTGTAGATATAAAGTTATGAAGTTGTACTGGTGGACAGATGAGCCGCTCTGGATCGCCTGTTGACTGACAGCCCGCTCCCGGCCCTCCTCCATGTTAGCGGGGATGCCCTCTGCTTCTGACGGCGTTTGAAAACCCTCTCGTCGGTTCGGCAGGAAGATGAAGGCGAAGCGTCCGCCTGCAGAGCCGCTCCGCCTCAGGCTTCCTGTCGGAGAATTTGTTTTGTTTTTCCACCTCGCTCCTCTCCTCTCTCGCTCTCTTTCTTCAAGGCCTCCGCTGCCTCCCCGTCTGCAGGAATAGATACGAGCTCCGTGGGGTTTGGTGCAGCAGCGAAAACACCAGAATATCAAATCTATCAGGGATAAGGAGACTTTAAGGGTTTTAAGCTGCTGCTCTGATGCTGCTGCAGGAGCGTTGTTCTCCTGAAGGAAAAACGTTGAAGAATCAAAACCATGACGAGTTTACGAACTCGACTTCAAACGGAAATCAGAGGAAACACAAAAGAACCTTCACAACAAAACAGTGTTTCACATAATTCATGTCTGAAGACGTTCAGCTGCTAATCTGTCTCATGTGAACACGTTCTATTTATTACTAACGCATGAAAGACATTCAATGAAATACACATAGAAGCTGATTGTCTGTTTAATAATGATATATTACCTCAGACTGAGGTTTCAGCAGCTGTTAAATTAAAAACTGTAGATTCTGTGATTGGTTCTGATGGTTTGTTTCCCACAGGAGGATCTATCTCTAATGTCCACGTGCATTTCTGATGTAGGAGTTAAATGAAAATTACTCTCTTGAGTCGAATTAACCCAAAACATCAGTAACAAGAGAAAACAGGAAAACAAACGTGTTTTTATCTACTAATGAATTCATATGTTATATTCATTTTCAATCAGGAAACCTCCCATCATTTATCTATTTATTTTTACTTCTATGATTGTACATTATAATGTTTTATATGTGTTAGAAATATGTAAGAAAACAGGAAGTGGTCTAATTACCTAAATCGTTCATTTGTCATAAAACACTGGATCTGCTATTTAATCTGCATCCAGACTAAAATATAATATTGTTTGACCTTATAGGTCCGTCTTTGTAGATTTTGCATAATTCCATTTATAAAAACTCACTCAGGGGCGGAGCAACAGGGGGGGGGGGGCAAACCATGCAACTGCCTGGGGCCCCACTGAGGACGTCTATGTGAAACTTTGCATTTAAACATATTATTTATGTAAATGTACAATATATGAACTTCATGTATAATTTAGATTTGAAAGGAATTTGAGGATTTGAACGAGGTGGTTTGGTATTAAGGGTGTGTGGGGCTGGGGGTATAGGGTGTGTGTGTGTGTGTGTGTGGGGGGGGGGGGGGGTGTTCTTCAGGGGCCCACCAGGTCCCTTTTACCCAAAGGTCTCCACATATTGTTTTTTAAAAGGTCAGCTTCTCTTTGAATAAGTAAAGTTAGTTAAATAAAGCGATGACCTGGTTAATTACTTCTCACCCCGGACGTCTCGCGGGTCTCGGGACTCTTTTGTCTCTGGAGAACTCTCGTCTCTGAGTTAATGTCCAAGCCGCGGCGGCTCGTCCTCCCTCGTGACGCTGATGCTTTCTGAGACACGCAGCATCTGTTGAGAAAGCGCCCGGCGGACCTTCCACCTCTTGGCATTCTTCTCCTCGCCCGGCCGCTCACAGACTATTAGAGCGTTTACGCCACGGGTGGAGAGAGAGCCGCTGAACTCATTCCACAGGTTAATTAGAACAAAGGGATCAGCCTTTCACCAGGCGAGAGGCTTTCGATTATTGAAAGGTTGTGGCTCGCTCTCCCCCCCGAGGGCCTGCGCTGAGAGGACGGAGTGTATTGGGCTCCATCGCGGCTAAATGCCACCTATCCATCACCCGGTGGCGCCCGGCCGCCGCCATTAGCGTCCCGCGATTGAGAGGTAAGCTTTGTAATCATCCTCGGGCAAATGCAGAGTGAGTGTATTAATGTGCTGCGTGTCGGCGTGAAGGAGAATGACAAGTCGGGTCAACTTTCCAGAATGAGAGTGACCGGAGTGACGGGAGGAGACGAGGAGACGAGGAGGTGAGAGCAGACGAGGTGACGGGGATCTGATCCTGTTTAGAGACTCGACCACAGAGGAGAACAGAACATGGAGCTGCTGGGAATCATCGGATCAATCTATCACCAGATAGCTCAGGAAGTCAGAGTCTTTAAATCCAACTTTAAATCCACCTGTGTCTGGGGTTTTGTTTGTTTTAGTTAACGAACAGGAAATGTTGGAGTGAAGTTGGATCGTGCCGTTTTCTATCCGCTCTAAGAAATCATGGTTGATTTCTTAGAGCGGATGGCTATACAGAGCCATGAAGTCATGGAACCTACTACCAACAGATATTATTAACGTGAAACGTAAATGTATGTTCAAAAAGCTAATAATGAAACACTTGGGTACAGCATACTTGTGACTCTAGATGGTGAGGTACTGTACATAAAGGAGTAGTATTCTCTTACATGGTTTGCAGTTTTTGCTTCTATGGAATTGTATTTATCAGTGTTTTATATCATGACAAAGGTAATATTGCATAACCACTAAATTTATTTTTGATATCTGTAATATTATATGATCACTATTTTTACGTAAATTAACATTTGATATCTATAATGTAACATATATTTATAATGTAACGTATGTTTTAAAATGTTTGATATCTGTATGTATGTCTTAAATGTGGTCCCCATTAAAAGTAGCTCTGTCTTAGGGTAGAGCTAATGGGGATCCTTCTAAATAAACAAATAAACAAAATGATACAAAAGTGAATAATCTCTGTAATTTTCTGTCTCCACGTTCTGACATAACTTTCATCTTCTTAACCATCAGGGATTTGTTTTTTAAATTGTCACTGATTTCCCAGTGAATAATTCAGCATCCTGATGAAAATCAAGGCAGGATTATTTCCCAGCTGCTGTCTGGTTACCAGTGAAGAGACGAACCTGTAACCAGCAGAGAGGAGCAGCCGAGGTCACGTGATGTGAGCTTCAGGCCCGTTCTCCTCTCGGGGCCTTGGCGGAGGATTGTGCTCCACCGGAGACTTTCTGCTTTTATTCTGTCGGCACATTTTGGATGAAGAGTTGTCGGCAGCGTCGACCTTGATGACGATTCCTCGCGGCTGCTTCACAAAAACATGTTTCTGTGTTTGCTTTCACCCTGAAGCTGCAGCACGAAGGAAACATCATCAACTTTCTCACACAAACTTCCTCCAGCTCCGATACGCTGACAATTAAAACGTATTTAAACCCACTAAGGATTTAGATGAAAGTAAAGGAGTAAAAGAGGTTTTACTCCTCATCATGGTGATCTAATGTGCTGACATGTTTTTAAACCAGCGCTGAGCACAGAGAATGAACAAATACAATTTATTTATCATAAATATCATTAAAACTGGGTTTGTTATTTATAGGAATTTAGGAATTTAAGACATTTTCCTTTTCAGATCCCAGGAAACTAAAGCAGGAGCTATCGTAAGAACTTTCTCTCAAGAACCCAGAGTTTGTTTTCCAGCCTGAAACAACTTGATAACATCTCTAAATAAAAGGTTTATATTTCTTCATGACGAAGATGAGGAGCTCTGATCTGTCCGACTCTCAGAAGCTCTTCATCGATCGGCCTCAGCCGGTGAATGGAGAGGCGTTCGAGGAGCGTCGGCCGTTTCCCCACTTCCACCTCTCCTTAGAAAAACCAGAAGGTCTCCAGCAGCAAAACAGATTCTTTCAGAGAGAGAGCGGAGAGTGTGACCCTGATTCACACCTCCGGACTCCACAGACACACACACACACACACACACACACATCGAACCTCTGCAACACACAGAAACATGTGCTCTATTCATCTCTGTAAAAAGATCTTTCTACATATTCACAGGAGTCTTTTCATCAGCTCTCTGTGGTTTTGTTCTCGGACTCTTAAGATATGAAACGTGGACAATTAAGGAAAACATCCCGAAGTCAGAGGCAGATAAGTGCTGCAGGTCGGCGTCTGCTTGGCCTTTGGAGAGGAGAGAAAGTGATGAAGCACAGGGAGGAAACAAATTCTCATATTCAGCACGTTTACAGGCGGAAAAACACACAGAATGGATTCAGGAAAAACACATTACAGAGGCACCGGGGTCTCACGTCTGATGAATAGAGAAATATCAGGTGTCGACCTGCTCCAGACGCCTCCTGGTTCTCAATCTGCAGCTGAAATGGGTTTCACAGAAAATATCTGTCTGCTGATTTGGTCTGTTTTGTTTTTATCAGCGAATGAAGACTCAAACCAAAAAGAATCATATGTTTCAAGCCTTTTTATTTTACTTTATTCTTCTATTTCTAGATATATATATAAAGATTAGAGAGCGGTTCTCTCTGAAGTACCAACACATCTGAGGGTCATTAACTAAATCTGAACAAAATAGCTCAGAAGTTTGAGGCTGGAGGAAACTGTTGCTCAGTTAAGTGCAGAAGAAGTCGCACGTGTTGGGAATTCACTCATATTTTGTCGAATTAAAATATTAATTATTACAAAGGAGAGGTCAAAACTTAGAGGAAATAGTCAATTTTGAAGAAATACCCACATCAGCGTGGACGGAGACACAAGTGGAATTAAAGGATTATTGTCTCTTGTGAAAGTGAAGAACAGATTTCTATTGGACGATGAAGAACTTGACATCGTGGGTCTGGATCCAAACAGGAACTGGACCTGAGGACGATGTTAATCTCTGAGTCGATGGCGTCAGCTGATCTGAGGTCAATTCCTTACGTCACGTCCTGCACGTTAACATCCGTTTACCCAAAAGTGAGGGGGGGGGGGGCTTTCGCAGCCACAAATCCCTCCGCTGCGGTTCAGCACAACACCTCCCATCACTCCCAGCAGCCTCACAGTGAGGAGGTGAGTGGCAGGTGGGACACGGAGCAGGGCGGCAGCGGCTCGGCCACCTGAGACGTGACGTCCTCGGGGTCCTGGAGCTCAACAGCTCAACAGCTCAACCACACGTTTGGATATAAATACTTTGAGTAGGTGCGACAGTGCTAACGCGGTCACTGAGGAACACAATTAGCAGTGATGGTGGTGAGACGTGGGAACAGATGTGACTCTGCTGCTGCTGCGAGGAGGAAGAACCCCCCCCCCCCCCGACTCAACGTGGAGACGTACCTCAGGTTTGAGAAGCTCTCGACTTCTCTAACTCATCGTCTCTTGAGTTTCTCTTCTCACGTTGTTTCCAGGAGCAGAAGAACCAACGACACACGAGGACGTTCAGCTGCTGGTTCATCTCCAGCTTCACTGGGACCACACCACCAGCAGGAGCCAGAAATCCTCCCACAGTTAATATTAACCTACACATTTAATACTGCTAACTCATCACTGATATGAATCTAACACAATAATATGCAAAATGCCAAAAGATAATTATAGAAAAACTTAGATGACTGTATGATCCAGGTTGAGGTTTTACACGTTAAAACACAGTCGGAGATATTTCAACTTTTCAAGAGACAAAACTTTACACATCTACTCCCCCACATGTTTACGACAATGACAGAGAAACACAAAATGACACAACTCAGATGAGAACAACAACCTGAATAACTGGAAAAAAGCCTAAACTCTCTGTGGGACCTAACTGTTGATAGATGTTATTTCATCACCTGAGAATAACTTGCTCCTCTTCATCATGATGATAATTGTATTTTCTGGGATTACAGGGTCTCAACGGATTCACAGTCAGAGCCTCATTCTTTTATCTAATTAATCTATATGATCAAAAGATAAAATCAGGACGTAAACATGGTCCCTTAGTGTGAATATGTTATAAAATCATTTCTCATGAAGCTGCTTCCTCAGAGCTCCGGTGACATTTTGCAGCTGTGAGTGTTCCTGAGCCTCGGCTGTGATTTAAATGCTGCTATTTGTTTTTCTTTAAAGCAGCAGCAGAGTTACAGGGCAGTGAACTAGAAAATGACATTTTAAAGTCATCTGGAGCTTCTGCAGAGTGCTGTGCCCTTTCCTCAGCGGGATAAATATTAACAGCAGCGACGCCTTCCTCCTCCTCTTCTTCACATTGTGCAGCTTCAAACGTTGATTCAACATTAAAACTGTTTTTAAGGGGGGGGGGGGGGGGGGGATTTAAACCAAGAGAAACTAAATTTAGAGACGTCACAACTTTGTTGTTCGAGATGACTCTCGACGGGGATTAAGTGAATTTGTGTTGAAAGAGAAACTTCACTTAAGTGTGTTTCTTAGCTCATATTTAAGCAGGAGACGGTCGAGGTCACATCTTACGTCGGCCATGTTGGATTTGGAACAACACTAAACAGCGACCTTTGACCTCTGGACCTGTTCTCTAGAGCTATGGGTCAAATCAAATCGCTGCAGCTGCTTTGGTGATTTGTGATGAATGTGATGACGTGAAACTAAATTTTTCGATGGACAACACTTCTGCAAACACAATTAACTTCTTATTACACATTTAGCTCCTGTTTTCTACATTTATTTGACTTCTTTTGTGAATCTGCGACTTGGTTTAACACATTTTAGGCAAAAAACTATTCATCTGTATGAGTTAAGAGATTTAAAGGATTTCTTTGGGCCGGACGACTTCTCCTCACGAGTCAGTCAAAGCTGAGGTTGTTGTTAAATCACATGATACATGCGAGATCCTCTAATAGGCTGATTTTAGAGGACGTGTCGAGTAGAAGCTGTGAACACAACCCTGACGTCTCCTCCCCCCTCATTGTTTACACATCGAGCAGCACAGAGCGGCCTCCTGATCCCTGTGAGACGCTTAAAGGCTCATGTCGAGCTGAAGGAAGCTGAAATCAGCAGATAACTTTATTTTATCAAAGTCTCTGACGAACACGACGCTCGAGCTATCGTCTGTTTCCTGCTTCTCGTCTCCGACCCGGTTCTCCGGAGCAGGAATCTGCTGCTGTTTGCTTCGTGACTCTGATCTCATGAGACCATCGTGCCAAAAAATGAAAGGTCAGATAAAACCTCAAGTAAATGTCGGTGGACAGGTGTTGCTGTTGTTGTGTCTGCCGTGAACACGTCTAATTTGAGCGTGTTCCAGACAAACACGTCCTGACTCATCGCAGCTGCCTCCGTCTGTTCTCGCTGGAGGTCACAACACAAACTATTTCACACTTGCAAAACACACACACACACACACACACACACACACACACACACACACACACACACTTTCTCATTTCCAGCTTAAAAACACAATTTAGCACGGTGCTAAGTGACGCTGCCGAGCCGATGCTGCTCGGACCTCCTGCTTCCTGCTCCTCTCGACCTCGTGATCGCCTCCTTCTGTCACATGTGGTTGCTCTGGCGCCGCTCTGCCTCCTCGCTCGCCTCTGATTTGCTCTATTAGTCGAGCATATGTGTGGATTGTGCTGTCGATCCCGGTCAGTGGATTTTTGGAGCCGGGGCCTCTTCTCCACAGGGAGTGGGCCGCTCCTCTTATTCATCCTCTTCCTCATCCTCTTCTTCTTTATTATCAGAATCAGAATCAGAATCAGAAAGTATTTATTGCCAAGTAGGTTTACACCTACAAGGAATTTGCTCTGGTTATTGGTGCAAACAATGAACATAGAAACATAAAAACACAATAAATACAACACACATAAGAAAAGCAATAAAGAAAAACAATATATATTTACTGACTATTTACTTCTTATCTACTCACTTTTTGTAATATTTATACAAGTAACATTTATTTAGAAATATAAACATCTAAATAAAAAGATATAAAAGATAAAAGATATAAAAAGTGAAGTAAAAAGTGAAATGCAAAATGCAAAACAGTGAAAAGTTTAACACATCCTTGAGGTGTGGGGGCGGAATACAAGTCCAAGTCAGGTGGGGGTCCCCGGTCCCGGGTCCTCCTCCTTCTCCTCTTCCTCATCCTCCTCTTCTTCATTATTCTCCTCCTCCTCCTTCTCCTCTTCCTCCTCCTCCCTCCTTCTTCACCATGAAATCTACGTTTTTCACCTGATTTCTGAACTAAAACCTCTTTTCATAATAACTTCTCTCACTGTGACAGATTCAGGTCTGTAACTTTCTTCCCACTGTTCTGTTGTAATAACTTCAGCTTCCATCACGGCTCCCAGTCGACTGATGTCTCGTCCGCCGAGGCTCGGCAATGATTTTTCAAAAGCTGGACACTTTCTGCTCTTCATAGAGAGGCTGCAGCGTGTGTGTGTCTGTGTGTGTGTGTCTGTGTCGTGTGTGTGTGTGTGTGCAATTAGACAGTCAGAAAGTGAGCGAGTACAAGATGTCAGGAGACGCTTGACAAAGTTGCCGTGGGCAGCGCGGCTCCTCATCACCTCCACATCCAGATAAAATGAGCCCATGAGACCGGTGCCCCCGAGTCCCTCAGTAGACTTAATTTAACAGAGTTAAAATCAATTCCTCCGCCGTCTCCTGGGTCAAATTAACCGTCTCCTCGTATGAAGAAGCACCGAGAGGCTGACAGCTCCTCCAGATCCCGGCTGTGTCCGTCCGTCTGCCGGCTGGCAGAGAAACTTCTCACTCCTCGTCCAATCTCAGATTCTCACTTGGAGCTCCGATCTGCCAGGGAAGTGACTGCACGTCCAGATCCCAGCGTGTTGTGGTTTCACAGTAATTGCTCTTATTTGGCGAGACACACAGGAGAAGTGACACCAGATGAAACCGCGTCTCGGTTGGACGACGTGGAAGATGAAAAACTGAGGCTACGTCGCTCGGCCTCCGCTTCGTCCAGAAATAATCAACGAGGCAGTTTATGTAAAAACATTGAGAACAGATTGGTAAACAAGCCGGAGGATCTCTTCCTCATCTCATCTGAGAAATATTACCAAACATTTCATGACCACAGATCTACATTTAATGGAGCGACATTTGAAACTGTTGATGATAAATAACACAGAAACACAGATGATTGACAGGTTCATCTGGGAGCTGGAAACCAGGAGGAGGGTTCACATCCTTCAAGCATTTTAAATAAAGTCACAGCTTCAGATGATCCAGGTCCTGATGAAGATGAAACAACACAAATAAATCTGACCCAGAACAAACCGGGTTTTATTCACGTTTCAAATGTTTTTAATAACAAGAAATAATAAAATTTGCCGTCAATCAAACGGTTTCTGTGTTTAAAGGTCGTTTCTATCACAGACGCTCACGTGTTCAAGTCTCTGATCAGTTTTAATTCATTATTTGATGATATAAAAACAAGCTGAGGCCTGATGATTGACAGCTGAGGCTGACTCCTGATTGGTTCCACTCAAACGATCACGACTGGCTGGAGGAAGTGGAGACGTCTGAGGTGTCGACCACAATTAACATTATTAAATTTAATAACCACAATCGACTTTCTAAACTTCCTTAATCTATAAGACGTGAAGAGGATTTCAACAGATGAGGTTAAAAGAAATTCTGAATCCAACGATTTGACAGAAGCTAAACACCAGGTTACATGAACTGTTCAATAACAATACAGACGTCACTCACTGCTGAGTGTGGAGGGTTTGAGTGTGTGTGTGTGTGTGTGTGTGTGTGTGTGTGTGTGTGTGTGTGTGTGTGTCTGTGTGTATGTGTTGACCTGCTGGCAGTGAAGAGAAAAACAACCCTCTCAGGACAAAGTGACCTGGTCAACCACTTTTCTCAGAAAGTGATGTTAAATGTTTTTCACAGAAAACACAACAAAGAGTTTTAGTTTTATTGAAATTAAAAAGCAGGTCGTTCTGACCTGAACAAAAAGGTTAGTTTGACAAATGCAGAGTTTGTTTATCGACGAGTTTAAAAAGATCTTTGTGAAGCAGGATTTTTCTTTACCCGACAAAAAGCTTTTAGGAGAGGACGAGCAATATTTCACTCTGAAACTCAGTAGAGGTAGAAAGTATATAAATATAAATACATATAACCTTGTACTAAGTAAATCGAGTGATTTCTCCCCTGATCTGGCAGCAGCCTCTGAACCGTGCCTGCCGGCTGCCACACAGAGATGCCAGATAACTCGCCATGTCACAGGACGCCTTTTAATAACGGCCCGGATGATGAATGACTTTAATCAGAGGAGCCGGCTTTTCCTGTAACTTATGATACAGGAAGCTTGTGAAGAGAATTGTTACGCCAAGCCTCATCGAGCGTCTTAATGTGAATCTTTACGTGTCCTCAATTAGATTAAGGCTGTGACATGGGGCTCGCCTGGCTGGCGGCACGGCGGCCTCTCTGACGGCTTCTTCCTCACGGCGATGGATGGAGCCAGGGCGCAGCAAAATGGAGGAGAGGTGTGGGAGCTGTTTGGGGAGGAGATGGGGGGGGGGGGGGGGATGCAGGAGGCAGTGAACGGATCAATGGAAGTCATTATATGGTGCTTACCGTTTGGCCGGGTCACGGTGTGATGGATGTGTTGTGGCAGGTAATGGTCCTGTGCAGCCGCCGCCTCCGAGATGATGAACTCAGATGTGTTCACTTGTCAACAGCTCGCCCCGACTTCATCTGGTTCAGCAGCCGCCAGCGGAGCCTGAAGCCAAAAGCTCGTAGCCCGGGGCCCGGAGCCCGGAGCCCGGGGCCGAAGGCTGAAGCCAAAAGCTCGTAGCCCGAAGCCCGGAGCCCGGAGCCCGGAGCCCGGGGCCGAAGCCTGAAGCCAAAAGCTCGTAGCCCAGGGCCCGGAGCCCGGAGCCCGGGGCCGAAGCCTGAAGCCAAAAGCTCGTAGCCCGGGGCCCGGAGCCCGGAGCCCGGGGCCGAAGCCTGAAGCCAAAAGCTCGTAGCCCAGGGCCCGGAGCCTGAAGCCCGGAGCCGAAGGCTGAAGCCCAAAGCTCATAGCCCGGGGCCCGAAGCCCGAAGCCCGGAGCCCGGAGCCCGGAGCCCGGAGCCTGGGGCCCGGGGCCAAAGCCTGAAGCCCGAATCCCGGAGCCCAGGGCCGAAGGCTGAAGCCCTGAGCCCGAAGCCAAAAGCTCGTAGCCCGGAGCCCGGAGCCCGAAACCCGGAGCCCGGAGCCCGAAACCCGGAGCCCGAAACCCGAAACCCGGAGCCCGGAGCCCGAAACCCGGAGCCCGGAGCCCCGGAACCCGGAGCCAGAAACCCGAAACCCGGAGCCCGGAGCCCGGAGCCCGGAGCCCAAACCCCGGAGCCCGGAGCCCGAAACCCGGAGCACGGAGCCCGGAGCCCGGAGCCCGAAACCCGGAGCCCGAAACCCGAAACCCGGAGCCCGAAACCCGGAGCCCGGAGCCCCAGAGCCCCGGAACCCGAAACCCGAAACCCGGAGCACGGAGCCCGGAGCCCGGAGCCCGAAACCCGGAGCCCGGAGCCCCAGAGCCCCGGAACCCGAAACCCGAAACCCGGAGCCCGGAGCCGAAGCCCGGAGTACTAAGGGGTTCAGTATCTTCCCAAGGACACTTCGGCATGCAGATGGGGAAGAGTGAGGATTGAACCACCAACCTTCTTGTTGGAGAACGACCACTCTACCCCCTAGGCCACACAACGACATTAACATTAATAAAAAAAGAGATGTAAATAAATCCATGTAAATTTGCTTTTCTAATTTATATTCTTACAAAAGTTTAAATGATATGTTTCTGGAACAATGACAGTTTCCTCTATCAATCTAATATTTACATTAAATTGAAACTTACAGTCAAAAAAAAGAAAAACCAAAGCAATTCTTTGAGTGTAATTAATGTAAAAGCCATTTTTTCATTAAAATATGTCCGAAATGATGCAGAGTTCTGCTCATAAAACTATTTCAAGTCACAATTAGCTTATAGCAGTTTTGTGTTCCTCCTGCTTGTTTATGCAGAGCACAGCTGACATGAGGAGCGATGCCATTTCTGAGCAGAATAAATCATCCTGAGAAAAACAGCGTGCGACATGAAGCCACTTCCTCCAGACGCAGTAAATAAAGAATCAGACGCAGACGCTCTCTAAACCGACAGCTCTACCCTTTTCATTTCTCTTCACATTATTCCACATTACTCGGTCGGAGCGCTGGGACGCGTGTGTGAAGGGGTCGCCGCTGAGATTATAGATCTGCAGAGAGGAGAGAAAAAACATAAATCACACACAACACAAGTGATGCACAGATTCATTCCCACTCAGTGGAAGGTTAAGAAAACAAGTGGGTGACGAGATGCAGAGAAGCTGAATCACCGCGTTCGTCCGTCAGCATCTGCTCAGGAGGACAACCGCTCAATGGGGCTTTTGTTTGGCTGAGGAGAGGATCCTCACCTCTGTGTGAGTGTGTGTGTGTGTGTGTGTGTGTCTGTCTGTGTGTGATCCTGAACAGGGGTTTTCATCAGCGGAGGATGAATAAACACTCCAAACCACAGCGCTCTTGCCTTTTGTCCCCGTTTCATCCTGTGACACGACGCCTCATTGTATCCAGATAAAGACGTGGAGGCGGGTCGGCGCGGCGCCTCCTACCTGCAGCCTGGAGGAGTGACACGCACAGCCGCTGAACACTGGAGAGGCCATTTTGTCTTTTTGGAAAAGGCACTTTACAGCAGCAGCCGCTCTGAGTGCTTTTATCATTATACGCCACTACAGTCTGGCCATTTGTTCTGACCTTGGGAAATGGTTTTAAAGGTCTCGCAGTGTGTGTCTGTGTGTGTGTGTGTGTGTGGGTGGGTGTGTGTGGGTGCGCGTGTGTGTGTGTGCGTGTGTTGCCTGGATTGAGATGTTCCATGGAAATATGTAGTGAACAGCGTGTGCAGGCCAGGCGGGGGCGGATAAGGGGGGGGAAAGCTATTTGGGGGACGGGGGCACAATCCAATTTGTTTGTTCACACTCCACCAGAGCCAGATCAGAGCAATTGATACATTAGGACTGGTTTTAGAGAGCAAATATGGCAGCGCACGGGGTGGGGGGGGAGAACTATATATTGCAGAGAAGTGCTTCAAGAGTAAATTTACCTCGCGGGCCATTGCACAGGGCGCAATATGAAACTATGATAAAAAAGAAATTGCTTTATTCTCCGAGTTATCAATATAATTCTGTCTGTGTGCCTCGCCCTTTCATTTCTGCGGCAGGAATCTTTTGTTACCGTGAATTTTCTGTCTCAAGAATAAATTTAAAAAAAAAGAAAAACCTGCACTTGTGAAGGTTCATTCAACATTCAGAGATAAATACGCTCCGGGAGAGCGATGCCTCCTCAATTTGAAAAGGGCCCGGCGTGCTGTAACATCCAAATCCCCCCCCCCCCCGACCTGAACAGGTCATCTGCGCCCGGAGTCACAAAGGAATGGAATTAGGAAAATATAATGTGCTCAAATGACAGTGTTGTGTTGATGCACGGGGGACGGAAGAAATAGGGATAAATAAAAAGAGTCAGAGTCGATCTTATCAGAGCAGATGACACCGTCCGGCTCGGTGTGGCTCGGCTCCGCACCGAGGAAAGAGGGACAGCTGTTATTTCCTATTCAGCGGCAGGATCCCCGGCTCGATAACGTCTAATAACGCAGCCATAAATTAAATCTGCCGCATCAGTGCCCCCCCGACAGCGTCCGCTCGGATAAATACTGAGGTTTCATGTCTCAAAACGAGATTTTGGCGAAACCATTATGAGAGGCTGCAGTAATCTGTTATTCTCTCTTTTTTTTCCCCGTTTATTCATTTAATAGGATTATTCATGAGGAGATGATGACAGCCTGGGGGGGGGGGGGGGGGGGGGGAGCTCTTCATGATGGAGAGAGGCTGACACTGAGCTGAGACAATAAACACATGTAGACGTGGATGTGAGCTCAGTGAGTTTGTGATTTCCTGCTTTTTAAGTGAAAAAACACCTTTTGATCCAATTACAGTTTGATATATTCACATGAATGTAAATATCTGGTATTAGGTCACTTCTGTGTGTCAGGGCTTCTCACTCATTGTTGTTCTACTGTGGTCGACTCAGAAGCTGTGTCACAGGTCAGGGGCCCAACAAGAGATTCTTCACACGGTCGTATAATTAACTGAAATATGAAATTACACTAAAGCTTCGGAACACCTCGCAAGTCAGAAACGTCGTAAGCATTTATTTTTTTTAAAATGTAAGTTCTCAACCGAGCAGCTACTGGTACAGATGTTCTCGTCCATAGCTATGATGCTAGGCTTCGGCTGTGGGGGCGGGATAAGCTGATCAGCTCCAGTCTTTGTTGAAGATGTAGTTTTACATTTTTTGTTTTACACAGTTGAAACAATATCAGGTCAAAGTCCAACGAGAGGCTGTTTACAGATTTCAGTTCTTCTCATGGGCCTCAGCTCAGCTCAGCTCAGCTCAGCAGGAAACCTTTGTTTACATGAGACAGCTTCACCACCTCTTTATTCCTTTTGAAGACTGAGACATATATTTAATTTCCTTTTCTTTTCCTCTGAGGTCACATGACTCCACAGTGGAGTCATCCGTCTCGACTGCGTCAGACAAACCAAAGTCAAACCGGTGCACGAGCCTATTTCTACTTCTCTCTAAGTAACACTCAAAATAAAAAGCCACTTAATCCATCTTCTCCCGCACGAAGCTTCTCTTCCAGGCAGCCGAGAGGCTAAAGTACATAAGTCTGCGGCGACGCGTCAGCCACACGCAGGAGAACCATCCGTCTTCATCGTTCTCTGGGCACAATTGATCTGCGGCACTCTGGAAAGTATTTATTATGAAAAGTCTCATTTTTTAAGCGGCCCGTTTAAAGTAGCAGCGGTCATAAATCACCGCTGAATCGGAGCAAATCAGAGCGCGCTCCCACTGGAATCCATTATTCCTATTATACCAGCTCTAAGTGGACATAACAGCTTAATCCAGTATCGACCTGAGCGTGTGCGCCGGTCATCCCGTCCAATCCCGACCCGGGACGCCAGACGCCGCGTGACTCGCCTCGCCTCTGCTCCCGCTTTTAAATAACCACAGAGGAGTGTGTGTGCGTGGTCGCTGGGCGAACTCCTTCCTCATTAGAAAGCAATAAATAATGTGTGTGTGTGTGTGTGTGTGTCTGTGTGTGTGTGTGTCTAATCCTGGCTAATACTCTGTTTAATACCAGAGAACTTCAGTGAGCTGGCATGCTGGTAATTAAGTGAGCAGCAGTCTGTTCTGATGGCGCTCATACACACCGGAATAAATTATTGAGATGCTGTTAAAATAAATAATGAAGTGGATTGCAGCGTTTTGCATGTGGGCGGGAGGTTAAATTATGCATGTGCTGGATGTTTGTAAGTGTAATAGGACGTTTTCAAACCGTGCGGAGAGGAAGAGAGAGGAATAACCCCCCCCCCACACACACACAGCCATCCACCCACCTACTGCTATTAGTCAGATTGAATTGAGGCTGCAGCAGAAGCTCCTGGAGTCAAAGTGGACGTCAGATATCAGAGAAACGAGGCTGCAGCCGTGTCCAAGGTTACTCTTATTCCTCAGGTTCTGGCTCTGGCTTTTAAATTCTGTCGATACCCGTCAGTGACCGGCACCGGCTGTGGCAGGGGATGACTTGATAACTGCAGCTGGAGGTCGGAGCCTCGGAGCCTCGGAGCCTCGGAGCTCTGGAGCTGCAGGGTCGGTGTGTCAGTGAGTCTAGCGCCCACTGCTGCCCACAGGCGGAGTGGCGTCACCGGGTTTTAAAATCGCCTGATATCTCGTTTTCAAAACTGTCACATGCCCTGATTAAATATGAGTCTATATAGATCACACACACTCTGCTAAATCCCCGTATGACCATTAGTATGTTGCAGTTAAAATCAAACGGACGACTTCTCTGCTGCTGCTGTCCGAGGAGGCTGAGTCGAGATTAGAATCTTCACGTATCATTAAAAAGCTATTATATTTTTACATTTCTTCGTAAAAACACTTTCTACTGTTCAGTGACTTGTTTCCATGCTGAGCTGCTGTTTATCCTCGACTCTGCCACCAGGGGGCATGACGCACATTCAGCGCTATTGGCTGCGAATGCCGATCGATATCCCGACACACGTAAACACACACAATCTAATCTGTGACGTCGGTTTTTACATCCGACAGTTTCTGACAGGTACGTTTTCCGATCTCAGCTTTTCTAACAGTTTCCAGTTAAACACCAACTGAACCAGTAGCGTCTCTGCAGCTGAGATAAAACTCATCACATCATCAGAATTAGATTTGTAAGAGACAGAACCTGCAAAACACAAAGTAGACGCTTAAATCTACATCAGCAAACACACACACACACACACACACACACACACACACACAGACACACACACTCAGGTTAGTTCCTGTCAGTAATGGCCTCCTGCCTCCCTCCTCCCTCTCATCTATAAATAGGCAGAAGCGGAGCGTGAAATGAAAAGCAAGAGAACAGCATGAAATGAGACTAAAGTTGTGAAAATGGACATATTTATCCTTTTGTTTTTGAAGAAGGCCGGGGGGAAATAATAGCACAAATTTTACATGCAGCCGTGCAATCTTCACAAACACTGCTGGTATTATGCTTATGTTTATGCTCCGCTCTTGTTTTACTCGGTGTAATAACGGATCATTGTCAGGACGGAGGTCGGCTGCGGTTCCGCTCTGATATGCAGATGAGAACAACGTCGGGGGGGAATAACAGAAATGATCCATTAAAACAAACAAAACACAGAAACATTGGACTCGCTTGTCTGAGACCAGTTCTGATTCATTTTATCTGTGCTTTTTAATCACTATTTGTTTCTGTGCTTGTTCGACAATCTGGTTTTGGCACAAACTTTTTTTTTGTTTGTTGATTTTTTCGTTTATTAGGTTTAATTCATTATTTCTATCAGTATGTTTCAGCAGATTGTTATTCAACCAATGACATGACAGCTCCTGGAAGTGTCTGTCCTGCCCCCTGGTGGCTGGTTGCAATATAGTTCCAAAACCCTGCCTCCTCCATGTTGATATCACTCTGATGTTTGTTCATGTTTCTGATCAGTGTGGTTATAATTAGTTATTTGAGTAGCGTGATTGACAGCTGACACTGACTTGTGGGAGGGACCTCCATAGGAGTCTGATTCCAGCTGACATCAGAAGTGGAAGACGGCTGCACCACGCTACCAGGTGAGCTCCACCTGCAGAGGCCGGGAGTTTGATTCTGACCCAGCGTTATGCTGCATGTCTTCCTTCTCTGTGTCATTCATCTTCATTTAGAAAAAGAATAAAAGAATAAAAGCCTTTTCTTGTGACTCCGATTATTTTACTTGCAATAGAGACATGACATAAAAGAGATTAATACGCTATCTAAGCTAAATCTGTGTTTCTCTGGTCCTGACGACTCAAACTGGTTTTATTGGCCGTGTTGTCCTGCATCATCACCTCCTGCTGCTCTCCTCCTCAAACACACCATGATCTGCTCCTAGCTGCTCCATTACGGAAATCCCTGCTGGCATCTTCACGCCTCGGCATCCGAGCGGAGGTCCAATCTGACTGCACACACACACACACACACATTCACACACACACACACAGACACACACACACACACACACGCCTCCTCCCAATTGAAACCCAGCTGACACGCATCAGTGATGGGCAGGTCAGCCGCAGCAACTGCAATGAAGGACAACATCATTAAGCTGGATATCAGCGGCGGCAAAGCAAACAGCCTGTCCACTGTCATCAGGGTGATGCATTGGCACCGGGCGCCAAGAGGATGTTTTAATTGTGTCCAAACGTACACACACGCTAACATGCAAACACACACCTCTCCCAGGACCACGCTGTGTGTGTGTGTGTGTGTGTGTTGCTGCAGTTGGGTGGTTTGCAGAATAAACCTTTCTTTGTTTGAAGCAGCTGCTGATGCTGATTTTATTCTTTCATGCTCTCGAGCTCCGGGTCACAAACACACAAACGTGTGGTCCGAGACGGCTTCCATGGCGACCTTGTGCAGATGAACTCTCCCATGGTGCATTTGGTGGATTTGGCCGAATGGAGCCAGCTGGTCCCGCACGCACCAGCCGAGGAGAATGGTCCTGCTACAAAATTAGATAGTGGGTAGTTTTGTGTGACATTCGACAAACTACAAAATCACTGTAAAGGAAAATAAGGAAAGAAAAGTAAGAAATTCTTTAATATTTGTCATTTTCCCCTGAATATTTTGTGTTATTAAGAATTTTTTAGTCACATTTGTGTTTTCTTGTCAGGTCTAAAACGTGTTGAGTCTTTGTTATCGTGTGTTTGTGTATTTTCAGGTGAGTGAAGGCTTTTCATTTGTCACGATCGTGTTATTGTCCTTTTGTTGATTATCTGTTTGTGAGAACATTTACACAACTGACCTTCAAGCACTTGTTCTGCAGATGTCACAGTTTCAAACTGCACTTCAACATAAGTTACCACCTGCTGGTCTGGAGGAGACACATCAAACCTAAACCAGGATCTGAAGAGTCCTCTCAGTCCATAACAACTGACTCAGACCTTTAGTTCCCATCTGCAGCTGCTTCAGAAGAAATAAAGACTTTGCTGCAGATCTGAAAGAAGCGTAACAAACAGAAGATGACGTGAACATTTCTCTCAGCGGTAAGTGGCTGTAAGCACAATCACACAAAGGCCTGATGTAGAAAATACTCATGAGGTTCTGTTGAAGTGTAGATTAATAAAACTACAGATGAATAAGTAGTCGGCTGCTGTAAAGAGCTGCGTGATGCTCTGCTCCTCTGTTGGCTCCTGGAAGTGCTGACGATCCAGAATAACAGTCATCAAACTGTCCAACCGATAAGTTCCCCGAGAGACGTGATGAACATGAACTGTATGTTTGTGTTTATGTGGCGAACAGAAGTGCAGATGTTGCAGCAGCATCACAGATGTTTGCAGAAGCAGCCGCTGGTGTTTGCAGTCGAGAGAAAGTCGAGGCTGCTGTGAGGGAACAGCTGGTCATTGTTCTTCAGGACAGATGAAGCCTCTCAGGAAGGATCCGAGCGTGGGCGTCGCTCTGCAGAGGGAACATGACTTACAGCAGATTGTTGATAAACGTGCGTGTGTGTAAATGTCTGCTAATGTACAGTCAGCATAACAGGGCTGAATTATTCTTTCTTTCATTACACTAATGGCTCAGCAGAACCAGTCGATGTGCAGCCAGCGAGGCCAACGCAGGAGGAAATCATTATTTCCAGCCGGGTTTCAGATACAGGTGGGAAAAGGGCAAACGCTCAGCTGGTGACGTGGATCAGCCGGCGCTGGAAAGGTCACGCCGTGTCTCTCACCGTGCACACACACCTGAAGGCGTGTTTACCCCTGCTGGGCCCACCCCCCCCCGGGCCCACCCCCTCCTCCTCCACAGCCGTGCAAACCCCCCACTTCTGCTTTTATTAGCCCCCATGGGAGAGAGGCTGCTGCAGCCGCTCAGAACACGCAGCACTAAGAGCAGAAATTAAACGTCTCTGAATTTCGACCTATTTCACCATCTGTTGTTTCCGCTTTGTTTGTGTTTGTGTTGCTTTGTGTCGGCTTTGTGTTTCCCCTCCTGACGCAGCTGAAGGATTGTGACTTCACCTGCGCGAGACGTTCAATAATGCACGAACTCTCCGGCCTCACCTGACGTCATTAATACTCGTCAGCTGAGCCTGGTGCTCCCGTGTTCCGCCCGCTCAGCAGAAAAATCTGCAAACCCACATTTATATGACGAATCGCTGAAACCAGGTGAGAGGGAGGCGAACGGGGGCAACCCTGATGTGTCATCGCACGACCTTTGACCTCCTCTGGAAACCTCAGTCTGACGAACGATGGACCAGCTAAAATATCTAAATCAAGGGATTCCAATGCAATCGTGCAAAGATGGAGAATCATAACGAAATCCCTCATCACTGAGTCATTTCTCTCACCCTGAGTAAAAATATCTGTAAAAACTCTCAAAGAAATATTTAAATAAAGGTTGTTCTCTTGTTTGTCTCTAGATTACAGACGTTGATTTAATGTCATTTTGTGAGTCATGTTGTTTGTGACTCTGCAGGAGAAGCAGCTGGAAAACAGACGATTCATCATATTTGTTATCATGCTGATTTCCGTAAATTCCATTTCTCCAAAAAGACAAACTTCTTAATTAATGTTCTAAATTTTGAACAAAATTTAAAAGGAAAGGTCTCCGAGATGTTAAAGAGAAAAAGAGCAGACAGTGTTTTTTTAATAATTTGCTGTTTGTTTTCTCTGGGAGGTTTCACTGGAGGATGGCGACCTGGTCTCAGTCAGCAGGGGGCGCCGCCACGGCCCCGCTGCAGCTCCCTCTGTATTTTTAACATGTAGGTCGATGCACCCATTCAGTCTGATGATGAGCGAGCCTGCCCGCTGTGATTTAGCACACGGAGCTTTGTGCAGGGGGGGGGCTCAGCCTACTTTATCTACGTTAATTTCAAAGCCCTGAACTGCTCGGTCAGCGGATTCAGGCGATGGCGACACAGTCGTGTTCCTCCAGCGTTCCTCCTCGGCTGGCCTCCTTCTCTCTGCCGCCTCAGCAGTCGGGCCGCCGGCAGACCGCGGCGCCCTCGCCACTCAGCGACCTACGAGGCTCATGAAGCACTCTGCGTGTCAGCGGGTGATTTTCCACTTCCTGTGCGTGTGATTGACAGGCGCCACCGCCAGGAAGGGCACGACATGTGGAACACAGCGGAGCAGAGGATGTGCTGCTCCTGGTCAGAGCTCCAGAGCGTCACGGGCAGAGTCGCCGTGTTCACGCCGTGGAGCAGAACTGATGGCGGCGGCCGGCCAGAAACATCCATCGCTGCTTCTCCACGGGAGGCGATTTGTTTGTCATGCTGGAGGGTTATTGACAGCAGAGAGGCACTGAGTGCACACACACACGCACACGCACAAACACACACAGACACACACACACACACACACACACACACACACTCACAGAGACACACAGACACACACTCAATGACAAAAACTCACACAGAGAGAAGAAAAATAACAGGGATCATTCCATATTATAGATGAAAAATCTTTCTGCTTCTGGGACTCAGTCCAAAATGAAACTAATAGAGTTTTGCCTGAAATGGCCCATTTACAAGATGAGGGGCGCTGCGTCATCATCATCATCATCATCATCATCATCATCATCGTCCTCGGGGGGGAAGGACACTGAATGACAGAGTCAAAAACACCTCATGTATTCATCAGACATCAGACGATACGCTGACTGAATGAGTCTGGTCCAGATTTGTCTGTCTTCTACTGTTGCCTCACAAAAACACAAGAATCCATGAAAGAGTGAAGTTCTTATTCAATCAAAGATCTTTTATCGAGGCACGGTGGAGGTGCGGTCGTGAAACTCTCCAGGTTCAATGTCAGACAGCAGCGTTCCTATCTGGACAGTGGGATGAAGTGGAGACCACTGAGCCTCTAGCTGGAGGTAACTGGTCTCACCAGAGAGAAGACAGAGATGGTTTAGTCTCAAACTGAAGTTTTGAGTCTTTTGCTTTGTGTTTTTGATACAGACGAGTTTTTTCTTTCATTGATCACTGAACTGTGGTTTTTATAGAACCAACTGAGAAATGGATCTTTGAGGAACAATGTGAACAGTGTATTGTCAGGTGAAATTAAGTAACTTGTGTGTGTGTGTGTGTGTGTGTGTGTGTGTGTGTGTGTGTGTGTGTGTGTGTGTGTGTGTGTGTGTGTGTGTGTGTGTATGTAAAATTTTTGTTATTTTGTTATTTCAAGGTTCGTGAACAGTATCGGTTTCATTCGTCTTTTGTAACTTTTCATCTAGTTGAAGAAAAACTACAGAAGTTGTAATGTCTAGTTTCAGACTTCCCTGTTGGGATCTTGTCAGCTTCCTGTTGGGATCTTGTCAGCTTCCTGTTGGGATCTTGTTAGCTTCCTGTTAGGATCTTGTCAGCTTCCTGTTGGGATCTTGTCAGCTTCCTGTTGGGATCTTGTCAGCTTCCTGTTGGGATCTTGTTAGCTTACTGTTGGGATCTTGTCAGCTTCCTGTTGGGATCTTGTTAGCTTCCTGTTAGCATCTTGTTTGCTTCCGGTTGGGATCTTGTTAGCTTCCTCTTAGCATCTTGTCAAACTTCCTGTTGGGATCTTGTTAGCTTCCTCTTAGCATCTTGTCAACTTCCTGTTAGGATCTTGTCAGCTTCCTGTTAGGATCTTGTCGGCTTCCTGTAAGGATCTTGTTAGCTTTCTGTTAGGATCTTGTTAGCTTCCTGTTGGGATCTTGTTAGCTTCCTGTTAGGATCTTGTCAGCTTCCTGTTAGCATCTTGTTTGCTTCCGGTTGGGATCTTGTTAGCTTCCTCTTAGCATCTTGTCAACTTCCTGTTAGGATCTTGTCAGCTTCCTGTTAGGATCTTGTCAGCTTCCTGTTAGGATCTTGTCAGCTTCCTGTTAGGATCTTGTCTGTTAGGATCTTGTCAGCTTCCTGTTTGCTTCCTGTTAGGATCTTGTCAGCTTCCTGTTTGCTTCCTGTTGGGATCGTATTAGCTTCCTGTTAGCTTCCTGTTAGGATCTTGTCAGCTTCCTGTTTGCTTCCTGTTGGGATCGTATTAGCTTCCTGTTAGCTTCCTGTTGGGATCGTATTAGCTTCCTGTTAGCTTCCTGTTAGCTTCCTACTGGAACAGAACTGACCATCAGTCCGTCGGCCTTCATCATTCTCACCATCAGCCTCTTCAGTCTGCTGCTCCACAGCCGCCTGCTCTGTTCAGCTCCAGCTCCCTCTCCAGCAGCACATGGTGAGATGGAGAGAGATGGAGGGAGACAGGAGATGGAGGAGAGGCAGAGGGAAGAGGAGGCGTCTTTTGAAGCAGGAGCCCGTCTCCATCACAGCGAGTCACAGGGGTCTGTTCTACACTTCGGGCAGCGACGGCCATCTTGACGGAGGAGGCGAGCGCTCAGCACCGTCTCCTGCCTCGCTCTGATGGATGTGTCTGCTCAGCAGGACGCCAGGCGGAGGCCTCCCACCATCAGAGGGGCTTCATCACCGCGGTGCCAACGCTCGCTGGTTTCAACAAAACCTCTCCTTGTTATTCCTGTTGTCTTTTCTTCATCTTTGCTCTGATACAAGCCCAGTCGTTCACTTTTCATATCCAATGAGCTTCTGGAGGCAGCGTGACGTCCGGGTGAAGACAGAGGATCTGGGCCAAGACGCTTCTTCAGTTCACTGTTCACAACACAACTGCTTTCCTTTATCACACAAGTCGAACAGGTCTCCACAGGAAACACAAACAGTGACACATTTTGTTGGTGTTTTACATTCTGGTTAATCTCAAACATCAGCTCCCTGCAAATGAGCGTAGATAAATTGAAAAGCTGATTGTAATAGAGTCAAAGTTTTTAAACCCAATTTTTCTCGTCACACTGTTTAAACCATAGATATATATATAAAGGCTAGATGTCTCGTCCGCGTTTCCGGCCAACGGAGTCGTAAGTCCGCAAATGGCGGCCATCTTGCGACAGGCGGTTCGCTCACCCATAACATTGTGTTGGTAGTGGTACATGTACTTTTTAAATAAAATAAAATAAAAAAATTCTTGATGTATAGGGAAATCATTAAAGGAAATTATTCATAAGTATGCATGCAGTGTCATAACTACATCTCTGACGTTTATAAAAAACCAAACCGTTTACAAAATCGGTTGAAAATTGAACAAGTTATGGTTATTTAAAAAGTACGTACAACTACAACACAATGTTATGGGTGAGCGAGCCCCCTGACGCAAGATGGCCGCCATGTACGGACGTTCGACTCCATTGGCCGGGACATCTAGCTTTAAATATATATCTATGGTTTAAATGTGGGCAACCAAAGCTGCTTGAATCTGATTGGTCTAGAAATTTAAACAAGAGGCTAGCAACAAGCACCAACACTCATAAAAACGTTCTTTGATTAAAATCGTTGAAGATATGTTTTCATTAAGTATAAATGAGGCTTCAGAAGGAAATGGCTCATGATTTGAGACACAGTGTCTCGTTAGAAACTTCAGGCAAGTTCTGCATACGAACATCTGCAGGTGATACAAACTCATCAAATCTGACCTTTGACCTCAGGCCCAGCTGCAGACATGTGTCGCCCTGCCCTGATGATATTATCACGTCTGGATGTGAGCGGGCCGACGCCATCACTTCTAATTACCGACAGGAGCAGACGGCGAGCTTCAACAAGCCGCCGCCCCCTCTGCTCCACGACTTGTCAGGAAAATCCCGACGGTGAATTCCACTTTCTTCCTTCTTCAACTTCTTCATCACCAGAGGAACGTTCTCGCTGCCAGTGAATAATGTGCTGGTGGATTTCCTGCTGCTGCAAACACTCGTTCCACCCGGAGGATTCACAGTTGATCAGCACCTCCGCAACCCTGCGAACACACACACACACACACACACAGACACACACACACACAGACAGACACGCCGCACATCCCTCGCCATCACCCCCGGAGACTCAACTTGTCGTTTTCATCTTCCCGGGGATGGTGAAGCAGCGGAGGAGCTCAGGTGACTGCAGCTGTTTGCTCCCTCCCAGCCCGTCAGCGTGCTAATTAGACTGAGGAGTTATTAATTAAATTAGCAGCCGACGTGCTGATTGGCTGTTTCAGGCTCGAACTCTCAGCGGAGATCGCACTTCATCTGGCACATCAATGAACACGACTAAATGGAACTTCAATAGCTGTGTGTGATTGTGTGTGTGTGTGTGTTATTAACTGGAAGTGTTGGATGTTGGTGCCAACTCACGTGACATCACCTGCAGCAGCGAGGAGAAGAAAACAGCCCGTGTGGTTGTGAAGGGTGTTGAAGTGTGTGTTGTCGACTGTGACCTTTGAGTGTGTGGCTGCGGGCAGGTGTGTTTGTGTGTCTGTGTGTGTGTGTGTAAGGTGGAACGTTATGTGTCGTTGTGTTCAGGTTCGGCTGGAAGGAGACTTGACTCCTGACGAGCTGCTGACGCTCGTTCAGACTGAAACATGATCAGAGAAGATTGAATTCTTTCCATTGAGGACAACCGCACAAAAATAATAATAATTATAATGACCTCGGCCCCAGAGGTGAAGTCCTCACACGTGTTTTTGTTTATTTATCAGCGGAGTATTCTGAAAACTGCTGAATTGATTTCCTCTAAACTTGAGCGAGGGATGGGGAGAAAAACAGAGAACCAGGATTTAAAAGATATGTCTAATAACATCTAGACCTAGGTTATATTAGATTATATATATATATATTTGTTGACTTGTTTTATTTACTGATCCAAACTGTCCAAGATAAGTTTTAAACAAGGTAACAGGACGTTTCATTTCACAGTCTTTAATATCATCATATCAAATTTACCTGAGACTTAGTCTGTCTAGCTTTTGATTTGATTGAGAGAAAAAGTTGTTATAAATTGTGCGTCTAACCATGTTTAATGATCACCTCTCATTTTCTTCTATATTTCTTTTAAAGATCTCGACAATCAAGTTTAGGAAGGTTCGGCCTTTTCAGAGATTTGAGCTCTGAGTGACTTTTTGACTTTGTGTCTTCAACCCTGATAAATATGATGAATTAAATGTGAACAAAAGACAAGAGCAGCTACAAAACTGTAAAAGTCTGATGCAACGAGCTTTCAAAAATGTTTCTGCGGCAAAATATCATCAAAGCAGCTGACGGAAACCGATTCAGACACACAAAAAGAAAATCAGCTTTTCAGTTGTTACATTTTTCTGTGAAAGTCAAAGAGTGGTCGTTCAGAGCGAACCGAGCTGGAGGTGAACAGAGCAGAGCCGCCGCCGCCGAGCTGTGCTGACATTGGACTAACGGGTAGTTAGAGAGACCTCCTGATCTGCGTCTGAGAGGAAACACAGGAGCCCTCAAAGTCACCGTGCTCTCAGATCTTTCACCGGTCGAGCGCTGACATTGGCGCCCGGCCTCTCGAGCAGAGGAGAAGTGGAACGTGGAGAGGGCTCCTGTTTATTTACAGTCATTCAGACCGACTGTTCTTCTAGAAGTGGACGAGTGGAGGGGAGGTGGCGAGGGCGAGGACTCCCTCCCCCCCCCCCCCCTTCCCCCCCCCCCCGTGTGGGTCTCTCAGCTTCCAGCGTGGAGAGTCTCTCCTGCACAGTGTGAGTGATGACAACCCGGCTGAACCCCCGACTCCCTGTTCACACTCATTGTTCTGCCGCCTGCTTATAGCAACAAGCGACTTAGATTAATTTTAAATGTGTGAGTGTGGTAAATGTATTCTGCATGTTCACCGTCACACAGGCTCCTGAGGTGGTGAACAGATTATTCTTTATTACCATTTAACCCCTTATTGCCTGAATTAATTTCCAATAATATAAAGTAATTATTATTTGTGTTTTTGGCTGTCATACAGATGCTAAATTCAGTGGAGTTAGTTAATTTCAATATAGCATATACAGTAGATATAAAATTAAGGTATTAGGCAAATTAGCGACATTAGGCATAACGGGGCATAACCTTATTTTAACAAATTTTCAGTCTCTGGTATGTAGATTATTATATTGATGCTGCTTTTGATTGAAATTGAATAACATTTTTTATTTCTGTACAATCCTTACTGTTCCATTATCAGAGTATTTCAAATGCAGCTTAATACCTCAAAATAACTTTGCTGCACAGTCCCAAGGGGCTAGTATGTATTTTCCACTGCAACCACTAGATGGAGGCAGAGTGCTTCCAATACCTTCCTTGGTATGTGTAGTATTTGCACCATCAGGCACAATCGTCACCTCGGCGGCATTAAGACCGGAACGGGGTTTGTGAGGCAAATTCGACATTTGTCAACAAGGGGTTAACTCCGGAGCCATCAGATCAGCGAGTGGAGCAGGAAACAAGCCACAGACGAGTCACAGACGAGCCACAGACGAGTCACAGACGAGCCACAGACGAGCCACAGACGAGCCACAGAAAGAACTGAAATCATCATCCAAACAGCCGGTGGTAAAAACCCGAAGTTTACAGAAGCCGGTGCTGCTTCTGTTCTAACCTGATGAACTTAGTACAGACTGATCCTGAGAGGTTTGTTTTACATATATTTCATTAACTTTATTGTATTTTACTTCATCTGCATTCTCTTAGCTTTTAGTCGTCTCTTAAACTCAGAGGAAGATTCTCCACATTCACCACAAACACACAAAACACCACAAAGATAGTAAATATCAGGTTCCTTTTGTTTTACAGCAGATCAGAGGTTATGTATGTTACCATAGGAATGAAAAGACCTTTGATTTGACTCACACATGAACACGCAGAGCCGAGTGCAAACGACAAAAGAGATTTCAACCTGAAGAGAAGAGCGCACGCTGTCAGTGTTGGAGACAAAGACGACACACAATGCTTTGATGAACCAAGGTTCCAGGTATTTTTCCTCCTGTGTAGAAACAAAACAGAACGTCTAACAGGATGTGGCCTTCTCGGTTGTGGAGGTTTTACGATGCACCGTTTTGCAGGAACCGCTCAGACTCACAACAACACAACTGCCTCTCATCTGTTCAGTCTCCGTGTTGCAGCTGGTTTTAACACAAACACTAAGATGTCGTGCATCGTCATGAAAAACTTCCTCCTTTCACTCTGCACGATTTCCCCCTCGCACAAACAACCCCAGGAACACAAGCGACTAGAAAGCTAACCACACACTCTCATTCATGCATCACATGAAAAACACACAACCCTGCACCACAGAGATCACGCTGTGGCGCCCACGGTGAAGCTACAGCCAGCGCACTCTGTTCTCCTGCAGGTTCAGTTCCTGCTGCCTCGATGCAAACATCTGCAGGTGACACTTTGCTTTAAGAAGCTTCCCTGTGGAGGCGTCTCAACACTTGTGTACTCGCTCTCCCAGTGTCCTCATGGCTTTTATCATGTGTTCACACAGTGGCAGGATTAATGTCAACTGTTGTCTACATTATGAGTGTTTCTTATTTTACTATTTATTATTAAATCAGAGTTAATTTTAATGGAAATCTTATTAATCAAGTGAAACCAACAGGTTAAAGATGTTTCACTCTGATCAATAATTGTAAGAGCTGTAAATAAATGAAAAGAGCCTACAGTGCTAACTTGTACTGATGATACTTTGAAGTGGGACAGACACATTGATAGACAAGTCAAACCAGAACACCCCCCCCCCCCCCCCCCGTTTGGCTCAGAGGAACAAAAATAGTCCTTACTAAGAAATAAATGTGAATTGTGATTCTGATGGTTTTCAGGTGCCTCTGAGCTGAATGTACATGCACACACACACACACACACACACACACACACGCACACACACTCTATTAAACAGAGAAACACAGATCCAGGCCATGAGGACATCAGAGTGGACATCAGTTGGAAACGATCCCAGACGCCACGATGTTAAAAAGGAGGACCTGCCTGGATCCGCTCCCACCTCCTCCCTCTCGTCTTCGGCCCTCATTTGTCTCGAGTATCTCAAAGTAAGAAAAGAGAGAAATTCCTCACAAGGTTAAATCTCTGTGGAGCAGCTGGAATGAACAAGTGATTTGTTCTGAGGGGGGGGGGGGGGGGGGGGGGAGAGAGAAAAGCTCTGCGGGCACTTCACTTTCATTTGATTGGGAGACTTTTAGTTTTTCATTCTGCAGAAGACGAGCGTCTGCTAATCACCTCCACGTCCATCAAATCACCCCCCCCCCCCCCCCCCCCCCCTCCACAGGATTGTGTTTCGGGGAGGGGGGGGGGGGGGAGTGTTGACCTCTCCTCGTCCTTTCAGGTGAGAAAAAGAAGGGATTTTCTCTCCTTTCAGTCTCTCTCGGCTTCTTTCATCACCTCGGTCGTAATTAGCTGGAGCTGAGATTTTTTCCTTTTGTCAGCTCACTGAAAGGTGGATAAGCGTCTTTTGTGCCTCCTCACACCTTTTTTTATTTCCTTTTAACAAGCTTTTCTCTTTTTTCCGGAGAAGAAACTCCGAGTCCGTCTCAGAAGGAGTCTGATAACCAGGAGGGAGATTCTCCTTCTCTCTCTCTTCCCTGCGACTTTACCTCTTTATCTCACAGGAC
>NC_070633.1:28299927-28342427 GCF_947347685.1 Pleuronectes platessa
AGCTGCAGTCTGATCGTACAGAGCACGATGTTACCCCCCCCCCCCCCCTCCAGGCTGTGTGAATGTGCTGAGGTCTGACTTACAGCAGGTGCATTGTGGGTTTGATTCGACAGAGAGGCATTTTGTTATTGTTGTTCTGCAGCCGGAAAAAAAACCCCATCAAACCAGCCGAGCTACAACGGCCTGGGGGCGTCGCCTCGGATGGGAAAGTGCGGAAGGGGAAAGTTTTGTGTTTTTCGGCGGAGGAGCTTGAACAGGCTGCCTGACAAGAAACTCGTGTTTCCAGTAAAACGTTTATATTTGGAGACGGGTTTTGTCGAAGTTCTGACTTTAGACAGTTTTTGACACAAAATCCTGAAATGCATCGGAGAAGTTTTCTTCACCGTTTGATCCTCGTCAGACAAGCGTTGTGTTCAGGTTCCTCCCGACAACTCAGGAGAATGATGAAGTCATTTGTTGTGTTGTGAATTTGAGACGGTCGCTCAAAGTGCGTCGGTGCAGCAGCTCATTACGACCAATAGCTACGTTTTATCGTTTAATTGTCGGCCTCTAGTGGACATGATTATTATGACGGGAACAAAGGAGGAAGTCGTTGTTTTCCCATTTGAAGCCTCTTTTTTATGAGTTTACACAATTTCTTATATCTTAACCATTACGACAAACCTTATGTAAACTTAAGAAGTTTTTATTTTAATCCAAACATTTAACAAATTGTCCTGAATCATGGACTGAAAAGCAAAACAATATTTTTTTTTAGGTTTACTCCAACTTACTAACGTAGAGGAGGCGGGGTCATGACCTCTACTGCCAGCCACCAGGGGGCGATCAAGATGACTTAGCCATTGTTATGGGTACCATTATTGCTAATCATTTTTACTTTGTGTACTATTACGACAAAATTCTGTCGCTGTGTGTACTACTATGACTGCTACTGCTCTAATAGTACTAACCACTCTCATCTGACCTGTGACTCGCCCGTGTTAGCATCATCGTCGTTAGCGTCCTCGTTAACTTCTGCGTCAGACTCGTCGTCTCAGTGAAACTCAAACTCTTACTCGTCATTTCATCACCGGAGGGTCAATCGTACCAGATTAGGGGAGCAAAGCATTCTGGGAAAACCGGGCAGCGCATTGTCAATCTGCTGCTGTGGGGACGAGTTTGATGGTTCTCTCCTTCTCTCACTCTCTCTCTCTCTCTCTCTCTCTCTCTCTCTCTCTCTCTCTCTCTCTCTTCTCTCTCTCTCTCTCTCTCTCACTCTCTCTCTCTCTCTCTCTCTCTGTCTCTCTCTCTCTCTGGGTGGGTGGGTGTTGTGTTAGTTACATTCATTATGATTATAAATGGCCTCTTTTGTTTTTCTTCTTCCTTCTCTTCTTCTTCTTCTTCTTCTTCTTCTTCTTCTTCTTCTTCTTCTTCTTCTTCTTCTTCTTCTCGTCCTTCGCTCTCGCTGCCTCCAGATCTGATTTCTCCCCCCCTCCCTCCCTCCCTCCCTCCTCGGTTACCTCTCTCCATCTCGCTGATGGTGAGAGCTTAGAGTCTATTCACCGGAGAGATGAAGCAACAGCTTTCCACTGCCCCCCTCCCCTCCTCCAGCCCTCCATCCATCCCCTCATCCCTACTTCCCTCCCTCTCTAAACCCCACAGACACATTAATCCTTTGCTCGGGCTCAGTTTACAGACACAATAGGCCTCAAAGAATTGGACTTTAGATAATTGTGTTGCTATCCCATTTCATCTGGAATGGAATCGCATGGCACGCACCACAAAGCTCTGGGTACCTCCACACACAAACACACACACACACACACACACACACACACACACACACACACACAGATTGAGTAGGTTTTGGCGTGTGCCGTACTGTAATTATTCCCCCCCTCTATTCATAATCATTATGAAAATCCAGCACCACGGGCTCGAGTCCACTCCACCGGCCCCGCCGTGTCACTTTGATGTGTTGTCATGACGATATGGCGGCAAGGCGGTGCCTGTGTTGTTGCAGCAGGGACTTGTGGGTAATTAACGAACGCGGCAATATGGCCAGACACCTGCTCTGGCGACCCCCCCGGCCGGTCGTCTGGGTTGGCCACCCCTCGTCACCTCGACAAACACCAGGAGGCTGGGAACTCGTTAAAGTGCGAGGACGGGGGTGTCGAACGGTGAACAGGTGGAAACTGTCAGCTGGAGGTCGGGGGGGGGGGGGGGGGGCAGACGGATGGACCTCAGACTCGTTCAGGAGCGAGGCCTCCTCAGAGCTCACTGCACTGGAGGAGGAAAACTTTACAGAGTGAAGGATTCCCCCTTTCTGACATTCATCACGTGGCCAAAAGTCTGTGGACAGCTGTCGGCCTTCAGCTCAGAGACTCTGAGTCTGAGTCCGGCTTCAGTCTGGTTTAAGTCTGGTTCACTGTCGGCGTTCCAGTTTACCTCGACTGGGATGGAGAAGGTTGAGGGTCAGGTCCATTCCTCCAAACTGAACTGGGAAAACCTTTTTTTGTTTGGACCTTCCATGTTGAATTTAAAAGCTTCCACCACAATCTGCTACAGTCGATTTATTAGGAATTCATCAAATGAAAGAACGAGGATTTAGTTTCCTGTTTTTCTTTTGTCTGACTCTTGATAACAATCAGGGGCTCAGAGGAAATTGGTGGAATTCATCTTTACATCACACACGATGTCTGATATCTTGTATTTTGTTGTATTTTAGAATTTGGTTTCAAATATATTGAGCAATCATTAAAACTTTGAGAAGCAAACTTTTAAATTATTGTTCAAGCAGTGAAGAGAAGCGTTTGAGAAATTGACTGTAGACACACACACTAACACACACACACACACACACACACACACACACACACACACACACACACACACACATACAGTTCCTCCTCTCTGCCTACATGCTTCACCCTTTGTCTCATTATCTTTTGTTCAGAAGTTTGATCTGCTGATTACATAATTGCTCTTGTATAATCGTCTTTTTATAAAACTGACCTGCATAATCAGGGTCCTCTCAGGCGCTGCGTCTCTCAGACCCGCAAACGCTAAATCACAAAACGATGATAATGTAAATAATATGAATTATATGTAACGCTCATACTGATATTTCCTCCTCTGGGTTCCTGGAGTTTATTCTGATTATTATTTAGCGGAATCAAATATAAAAGACGCACTGAGTCGTCTGAGTCACTTTCAGCTGGAGAAGACAGTTCACACAAAAGGAGATTTCACTTCAGTCTGATCTTGAAACTGTGGTTTTTAAAACTCTTCAATAGAAAATGGTTGCTATGGTTAAAAAGTCTCTTATTCTGAGTCAAGAAGATCAACAGAGAAGTTCAATGTTTGGGAAGAAGAGATTCTCTAAATCTAAAAATCTATTTATCTTTTCTTGGTTATGTTTCATTCTTTGATGTTATTATTTCATTTCAATTCACTAAAATATTTTTATATATATATTTACCTCAGTGTGACATCCTCTGATCAGCTCCTCTGGTCATTTCATATTTTGCCTTCACACATTAAATCCTTTCTAACTTCCTCCGTCTGATCTCAAGTCTGCGTGTTGTACTTCTAGCATGTGAAGCCGATCTACACGATCTACATCTGCAGCGATTTCTATATCTGCATCCAAGCTGTCCTCTGTGGCTCAATCGGTACAAGATGCAACATCATGTTGGTTTCCTGTCTTGATTCATTGAAAAGTCTTTTAATGAATCATGTCCTTTCATTTCCATAATCATCAATTGATCATAAGTCAAGTCTTTGACAGGTGGTAAAACATTTTTCCTAATAATTCTCTCAAAGCTCAGGAGCATGATACAGGGAAAGAAAATGCTGATTAAGTTCTGGGGGGGGGGGGGGGGGGGTAAAACTCCCTGGCTCCTATGAATCCTCATTTCCCTTCATCCCTTTTCTATCTCCCTCTGTTTCTTTACCTCTTTTCTCTCTTCCCTCTTCACATTCTCTCTCTCTGATATATTTTTCCTGTCCTCACAGTTCCCTCTCTCTCCCCCTCCTCCCTCTGCAGTCCTTCCCTCTCCGCCCTCCAGGGGGCACTGTGGCTCTTTGTCGGCCTCCTGGATGCGGCTGCAGCCTCTGGAGTGAAACGCCTCCCAGGCATCATTTTTTCTTGGTCAAAGTATAAAACATTTCTTTCTGTGCACAATGGAAGCTGGAGAATATTAACAGGGCAAATATCTGATTTCATGCAAAAGAAAATATCTGATGTTCAGAGAGGAATATTAAATATGTCTCCTGGTATTGTAGTTTTTAGGACGACTTGCTGCAAAAAAACAACAAAAAAAGAGAGTTTCATTCTCACAGGGGGAGGAGAGGGGGGGGGTGGTGGGGGGGGGGCGACTTGATCAACGACAGCGCGATGCAGGCGGCGTGTTAAAGGGTCAGTTCAACTTTAATATTCCATCTTTTATCCCGTCGTCGCTTCACATCAGTGAAATGTAGATTTACTGTCCTGGTTTTCCTCTTCACACGTGGGAGACTTACACAGAAACTGATTCTTTTAAAAGAATATTACTAAGAGTCAACAGGTAGCTCTAGTTTGGGAGTGTTTCCATTACCCCCCTGCGTAAAGTCTCAAGGTGCAGTGTGAAGGATTCATGTGGATCTCTCTGCAGGAGGAGAAACCTCAATTGCTTTCATTAGTGTATGATCACGGCACGGTGGAGCAGTGGTTAGCACCATCACCTCTCAGAGAGAAGTTTCAGGCTTCATGCTCATCCTGTGTGTGTGTGTGTGTGTGTGTCTGTGTGTGTCTGTGTGTTTTCTGCAGCTTCCTCTGCACGAGTTCCAGAAGCATTTAAGTTTAGTTCTCATTAGTTATTTGAAGCTGTAGCAGCTCACTTACAGAATCTTACATCCTCTGGTGGCGGCTGCAGGTTTCCATCTTACAGTTGTACTCTCCACTGTCCAAACTACAAACTACACACTGTGGTAGAATGCGTCTACATGATATTTCCCAGATTCAAATGAGGTCCTTACCCTTTGACCTTTCACCACCCAAATCTAATCACTTAATTTGTAGGTCCAAATGAATGTTTGTGCCAAATTTGAAATAAATCCCTTCACATGTTCCTGATATAAAACATTCACAAGGTAAAAGCTATGTCGAGAGGTTTCAGTGACCTCGATCCTGGACCACCAAAAAAATCACCTCATCCTTGAGTCCAAGTGAATCTTTGTAGGAAACCATTATCTACAGTATAATGCCTCCATCATGATTAACGGCAGAAGCTTGACATCACCAGAGTAAGATAACAATTCCTCCAACAGGTATATTTTTGTTTTAGTTCTTAATCGTAGAGAGAGGAAGTGGAGACGTCCATTTCTCTAAAATGTTGGTAAAAATAGCAAACAGCACAAAATGCTGCTGCACGGCCTCAAGAAAAGAGAAAATATGTTGAGCTGGTGATTGTGTTGTTCAGTTCATGGTCACGATTCCCACAGAGGAAAATAAAGAACATACTTGGATGCTTTACACTTCTCTACCCTGTGTATTGTTATGTCGGAGCCTCTCATCATTCCATACATCATCATCTAAACATCAACCTTCAGCCTCATCCAATCAGATCGACAATAACACACCTACACACACATTCAATTCTGAGCTTCAAGTGTTTACGGGATTCTTTGTTCACCACGTTGAAGCTGGTCTCAACAAACCCAACAACGAGTCGTGTTGTGTGAGCGTCGGTTACGAGTCTCACACAAATCTGTTCGACACAAATCCAGAGAAGCTGCAGAACAACAAAAAAACTGTTTATCTCAAAAGCTGTACAACAAAAAAACAAGTGAACTTTTCATTCTGAGCAAATAAACACGACCTGGGAGAGTCTGTGCAGCTCAGATCAAAATGACCACGCACGCTTGTTCCTCTTCTGGCGTCTTAACGCACGATAATAAGCATTAGTGCTAACGATGATAACAACAGAGCGCTCATTAAAACCTGGAGTCAGAGTCCTGCGATGAAAGAGGAGCCGGAAACAAGGAAAACACAAAGATGGAAGATATTTACGGATCCAGACAAAATGTCTGTGGTCTGATGAAGCAAAAACATAAATATCCTCTGAAACACACACACACACACAGACACACACAGACACACACACACACACACACACACACACACACACACACACACAGACACACACACACAGAGAGACACATCCACACTTTCTTTTAGCTGTATTTCTCAAATGAGGGAAGATGCTGCAGCGTCTGACTCACTGCGATAAATCCTACAGATAGGCGTGTGTGTGTGTCTGTGTGTATGTGTGTGTGTGTGTGTGTGTGTCTGTGTGTGTGTGTGTGTGTGTGTGTGTTGACTCACTCTATATGAAGACCATGCAGGCTGCACACTGTGTCAGTTGTCAGACGCTAATGAGACTAAATGCAGACGCTGGTTATTTATCTTAAGTTGGCGTGTTGTCTGGAGGGCAGCGTGTGCTGCAGGCGTGTTGAGCAGCACACGCTCCTGAGTCTCCACATACGTCTCGGTCCTCGTCCACGTGCACAGATCTGCACAGTCTGTTTTTTTTACCCTTTGCTTAGTGAGGCGGAACTTCCACGAGCTGCAGACGCTGGAATCACAAGTCGACGATGAACGTGTGAAGTGAATCTGTGCTCGAGCATCGAGGGCGTCAGGCTCCTGCTCCAGCTTCAGGTGCACGAGGCAGAGAAAGGAAAAGAAGCCGAGTGAATAAAAACCATGTTGATTCTCTTCAGGTACTAAAGGATGAAGAACTGCGTCACTGAGATCTACAACTCATCAGCTCTATGAACACTGAACAGGAAGTGGCTGCACATGAGGTCATAACGGCCTCCCCCTCCATGTTAGTGGATGGGAGATGGACCAAACTGAAAAGTCATTGATTTAAATGAACCTCAAAGATTGTTTCTGTCAGTTTCAGTTCTTATCACACGGGTTTTCGTTCACATCTGGTTGGTTTTACTTTGTTATTTGATGACCTAAATCAAGATGGCAGCTGAGACCAACTTGTGATTGGTCGAGTGTGTGGAGGTTCAGATTATGTCCAGGTATGCTTTTGTGTTGTCACTCCGTGGAGTCGAACCACAGACCATCGTTGGATTCTCTGCCCACAGTCCAACTTTCTGCCACTAGTCCACCGCCTCAACAAGATCCAAAGTGCAGATGAGCCTCATAGGATCCACAGTGAGTTTAATAAAGAAGTTTCGGCCTTTGTTGAAGGGAACGAGGCCGGAAAACAGAAACAAACCAAACTGTGAGGGAACATCAGGGAACCGAAGCAAACAGGAGACAGGGACGACAGAGACTAAATACAAAAGAGAAGTGCTGAGAACAGGAAGTACGTCAGGGAAGAGCAGACGATCACAGAGAGGAACTAAAGATAAATCATTTCAAAGTAAAACAGGGAAAGCCACCGAACAACTGAAAATCAAAGCCAGTAAAAAACAAGTCTTAGTAAAACAATTTAAAGTCCTTCACAGGAGCAGATGAACAATCAGAGGTACGAGACAACCATCCCTCACTATAAATCAGATTTGAGGATGTGGAGAATTTTTCTCGCAGCTACAATTTCTCAGTTCAACAAGGTGCCGAAGCCAAGAAAGTCTTATTAACAAGAATTCAATGACTGCAGCTCCATTGGAGTGCAGCTTCAAACTGCCTTTATCTAGTTACACATGTGAACACGTTGCTGCTAACACAATGTAGCAGCGGATTTAATGGGTTCAGGTGTTGCTGCAGTGGAGGAGGAAGAACCACGAGTTCTGAGGTTCTCTTGCTCTTCTGCCGCTAACGCTCGGCTGCAGATTTAGGCAACTCAAGCTATTTGGTTAAAAGGTCCAGTTTGTAAGATTAAGGTGAAATGTATTTATTGGCAGAATGTAAAATAATCATAGTGATGTTTCCAAACTTGTATGAATTGTTGTTTTTTTTACCCTGGAATGAGCCCTTTATATTTAAATTAAATACATACTATTATTGAAACTCAAATATTATTATTTACCTACTTTACGAGTGGATCCTCTCTACGGAGGCAGAAATGTTTTTTAACAGAAGCTCAGACGGACAAACTAAACCTTCTGAGTTTTTATAACAACTGAAGCTCAACAACACAGGTTCCCTCTCATGTTTGGAAGGGGAGGGGGGGGGGGTGGGGGGGGGTGTTCAGCTGCCACATAACACTTCACCACTAGATGTCGCTGGTTTCTACAAAGTGGACCTTTAAAAGAAGAGAGAAACCCTCCCCTGTCACATTCGTCCTCCTCCTGAGCTTAAAAGAGCAGCGTGGGTATAACGACTGGACAGGTGGCGATGATTCGTCCTCCAGAGACGGAGCCACCTGTTCAGGTCCCTGGTCTCATGTTAACACTGATGGAAAGGGAAGAGAGAGAGGACAGTCTGTGCTGTGATCGCTGACCACGACAAATAACATCATCCTGTAGGATCAGGATGTTTCCACCTAAACACGAAGGTGGAGTTCTACAACATGGACGTTCGTCCCCTACGTCCCCTCCCTTACCTGGACAAGCCACTGTGCAGGTGAGGAAATGAGCTTCACACGAGAATAAAGAATCTAAATCATGATTGACCTCGGATCAGGATTTTGTTTTCCATTCAAAGGTTTCCTGTGGAACTCAAACAGAGCTGTAAGGAGAAGTTTTCATGAGTGGGTTCCTGTTTTATTTGGTTTCATGCATGTGAACAAGGACGACAGGTAGAAACAAGAAATGTTTAACAAGAGGGGAGGTGATAAGAGATTTGTCCATTAGAACCAGAGGCTGTGGGTCTGCTGAGCTGCTGCAGTAACGTGCACAGCTCGAGGATCTACTGCTGTAAAGACAGAGATCGCATTTAGATTAAAAAACCTCTTGTGGCGTGGAGGGGAGATGCGCAAATCACACGTGTTCGATTTGCGCACACACCGGGCGGCACTTGCCTGATTACGGCACGTGAGGTGAGTGAGCACGGGTGAGGAAATAAAGGTCCGCGATTTCCGGCCGGGCTATGAAGGGTTTGTGCATTGGAGGACACGAGAGCACGCATTGGTATGTTATTTATATTTTGAACTAAGGTGTAGTTTGCACAATGCGTATGTTTCTGGCACTTTTTCCCGTTTGTCATGTCTTCTATGTGACAGCGCATGGGTCGGCGCAGACGTCCTTAGTGACGTCTTGGGCACATTTGGTGGAGGCGCACATGGTGAAAATGTTTGTATGGAAGACCATTGTTGTTTTACATCATAGTGATATTGTAATTATATAGATTTGTTTATGATATCTAACAGATATTTGGATTTGATTTAAATGTTTGATTAGGCATTTTGATTTATTTGAACTAACTTGATTTAATTTGTCTTTATCAATAGGTTTTCAACCTAATCCTGATCCTAATCCTGAATCCGAATAAGACTACGGAATGTTTGTTGGTCATGTTCAGAAAGATTCATGTTCAATAAAATCAAGGAGAAGGATTTGAGCTGTCCTGCGTCCTCTGTGTAACAGTGCCATTTCAAGTTGGGCAAGCACAGTTTAAAACATCACCCAGATAACTTGACAGTTGAAAACCAGCGGAGCAGCTTGGAGAAGTGGATAAAAGGCCTTGGAAGTCCAGGAAAAGCTGTTGACGCAGGAGAAGAGAGCTGTGCTGGTCCGTGAGGTCAAGATGGCGGAAGACGTCGTGGAGAAGACTGTGAAGCAGCTCAAGAAAGAGAGAACCGCTGCGAAAAGCACCCCGTCACTCCAAGATGGCGCCACGAACGGCTGCCACGGTGTGTTGGTGCGCACTTCTGTGTTTGTTTTTAGTATTTAATTCTGTTAATTGCGACCCAACTCGGATTACTTTCACGATGGACGAGCTTCTTAACATCAGGGACACAACACCATCTGATTTATGTCCCAACTTTCTCGCATCTTCCGTGGATTTAGTTGATTTACTGGTCAAAGGTGCGGTGCTCCTCGGCCACGCAGCGAGACTGAGGCGGAGACGGAGAGGAAAGCGCGCTGGGGCTCTGGTGCGCTTCAGGGAGAGAGGATTTCGCTCATCACTCCCGTGCATTCTCCTCTCTAATGTCCGCTCGCTGTGCAATAAGATGGACGAACTGCGCCTTCTCATCCGGACAAATAGAGACTTCTCCCTCTCTTCTGTATTCTGTTTTACTGAATCGTGGCTGACCGAAGCCACACCGGACTCCGCCGCACAGCTGACCGGCTTTCAGCTGTTACGCGCGGACCGCGACCCGATCCTCTCACGCAAGGCAAAAGGCGGAGGGATTTGTTTTTATATAAACCAGGGCTGGTGCAGCGACGTGAAAGTCATTTTACAGTCCTGTTCTCCGGACCTGGAAACTTTTTTCATCACCTGCAGACCGTTCTACTCTCCCCGGGAATTCACCTCTTTCATCCTGGCTGGAGTCTACATCCCCCCGCAAGCTGACGTGCCCGAGGCTCAACGACAACTCGCTGAGCAGATACTGGGAGTGGAGAGAAGGAGAGAGAACACATATTCCCCCGTTATTGTCCTTGGGGACTTTAATAAGGGGAACTTATCTCAGGAGCTCCCAAAATATAAACAGTTAATTAAATGCCCGACCAGGGGGGAGAACACCCTGGATCACTGCTACAGCACCATCAGCAAGGCTTATCATGCAGTCTCCCGCGCTGCCCTGGGTCTGTCCGACCACGCTCTCATTCACCTGATCCCGGCTTACAGACAGAAACTCAAGATTTCTAAACCTGCTGTGCTGAGATCAAAGAACTGGAGCAGCAGAGAAGCTGTGGAGGAGCTGCGTGACTGCCTTGAAAACACAGACTGGGACATTTTTAGAACTGCCACTTACAGCCTGGACGAATATACAGATGCTGTGACGTCCTACATCAGCTTCTGTGAAGACCGATGTATTCCAACACGCACCAGGGTGTGTTATAACAACGACAAGCCCTGGTTCACAGCAAAACTCAAACAGCTTCGTTTGGAGAAAGAGGTGGCCTTCAAGAGTGGGGACATGGATAGGTTCAGACTAATTAAATACTCGTTTGGCAAGGAGATTAAGGAGGCCAAACGACTGTATTCAAAGAAGCTGGAACAACAGTTTGCAGCCAACGACTCCTCGTCAGTCTGGAAAGGCCTTCGGGTGATCACCGGCTGCAAGACCAAATCCCCCCACTCTGTGGAAGACTTGAGACTTGCCAACGATCTGAATGACTTTTATTGTAGATTCGATAGACCCTCTCAAACCCCCCCCGCATCTATCACACCTCTTCTCCCCAGCCTGGACAAAGACACTAGCCCCCCCCACAAAATGGCCCCAGACTGCCCCATCACCTCCATCCCCCCCTTCACACCTCTCTCAATTCAGGAGAGAGATGTAAATAAGCTCCTGAAGAAACTGAACCCCCGCAAGGCAGCTGGACCAGACGCTGTCTCCCCCTCTACACTGAGGCACTGTGCGGATCAGCTTTCTCCATTGTTCACGGACATTTTCAACACCTCACTGGCTGAATGTGCTGTACCCGCCTGCCTGAAAACATCCACCATCATCCCCGTTCCCAAGAAGCAGAGGATCACAGGCCTTAATGACTACAGACCAGTCGCCCTGACCTCTGTAGTAATGAAGACCTTCGAGCGACTCGTGCTGACCCACCTCAAAACTATAACCAACCACCTCCTCGACCCGCTGCAGTTTGCCTACAGAGCCAACAGGTCCGTAGACGATGCAGTCAACATGGGACTCCACTTCATCCTCCAGCACCTCGACTCCCCCAGCACCTACGCCAGGATCTTGTTTGTGGACTTCAGCTCCGCATTCAACACCATCTCTCCAGCTCTTCTCCGGGACAAGCTGACCCAGCTGAGCGTGCCTGACCCCACCTGCAGGTGGATCACCAACTTCCTGACCGACAGGAAGCAGCGCGTGAGGCTGGGGAAGCTTGTCTCTGACACCCGGACCATCAGCACTGGAGCCCCTCAAGGTTGTGTGCTCTCTCCTCTCCTCTTCTCCCTCTACACCAACAACTGCACCTCCAGCCATCCCTCTGTCAAACTCCTGAAGTTTGCCGACGACACCACCCTTATTGGATTAATTTCCAATGGGGACGAGGCCGCCTACAGAGAGGAAGTTAACAGCCTGGCTTCCTGGTGCAGCCAGAACCACCTGGAGCTGAACGCTTCAAAAACTGTAGAGATGGTGGCAGACTTCAGGAGGAGCCCAGCCCAAACCGCCCCCCTCACCATGTGCGACTCCCCAGTTAAAACAGTGGAGTCATTCAGATTCCTGGGGACGATCATAGCACAGGACCTGAGGTGGACGGAGAACATCACCTCCATCACCAAGAAGGCCCAGCAGAGGATGTTCTTCCTGCGGCAACTGAGGAAATTCAGCATGCCGCGGAAAGTGATGGTTGAGTTCTACACAGCCATCATTGAGTCCATCCTCACCTCATCCATCACCGTTTGGTTCGCTGCCTCCACTGCCAAGGACAAGGGCAGACTGCAGCGGATCATTCGGTCAGCTGAGAAGGTCATCGGCTGTGACCTGCCGGCTCTCCTAGACCTGTTCCACTCCAGGACCAGAAAGAGAGCAGGCAAGATCATCGCTGATCCTTCCCATCCCGGTCACCACCTGTTCCAGAGACTTCCATCTGGGAAAAGGTTCCGGGCCGTCAGGACTAAAACCTCGCGTCACCTGAACAGCTTTTTCCCCATGGCAGTGGGGCTCACAAACAAGCCCCCCCCATCACACTGACTCTGCTGACCCCCCCCCCCCCCACCCTCGCACATCATTTATAACACTACATTATTGGCACTACCACCAATCTTTGCACCTTAAAACCGCACAAAACACATTTACTGTATATATTATTTTTTCGATATTGTTGTTTTTTATATTGATGTTTATATTGCTCTATATTGTTGTTTTTATATTGTTGTTTGTAAAGTGCACCAACCACACCAAGGCAATTTCCTGTATGTGAAAATATACAAGGCAATAAAAAGAATTCTGATTCTGATTCTGATTCACCAGACAGGCCAACTTCCTCAGCAAAGGGGCAGACAGCATGGTGGAAGCAGAGCTGAGGGAGGAGTTCGCCGAGCTCTCAGACTGCCGGAAAATCGTTCTTGAAGCGAATGATGATTATAAGACAGGGCTTTTGGCTGAGTCTCAAGAGCCAGAAGAGGGAGACGTGGTTCTTGAAGAGAGGGAGGAGCTAGACGTTGAGAGAGCCGCTAACGAAGCAGAAGCAAGGTTTGGAGAGGTGAGAAGAATTGTCCAAACAAACCTGTGGTCCAGATATGGCCAATACGCTATCACAACTGCAATCACTGAAGGAGAGAAGGCCTGCAGTCGGGCGGAGAAGTTACCTGTGGAGAGTACTCACCTGGATGCATATGAGATGCACCTGACTCTACTGGAGAAAAGGATCAATGAGGCTGCCAGGGTTATGTCAAACTGGGAGCGGTGGATCCCCAAGGCTGAAAGAAAGGAGCTAGATGGCAGGGTCAAGGACCTGAAAGCTTTGAACGGCAACCTTGAACTGAGGAAGGCTGAGTTTGTCACTGCACGGAGGATGTCGAAGGATGCGCTGGCTGCAGGAGCCTCAGGACTTGAAGCAGTGAGAGCACATCCCCCGCCAGCAAAACCAATTGTCAGGATAAAACCAACCACACTGCCCATCTTTTCAGGCTGCAAAAGAGAATACCACAGATGGAAGAAAGACTGGGAGAGCCTTCAAAGACAGGGAGAGCCGTCTGGCTCAGCCGAGGTCAAGAAAATTCAACTCCTGGACAGCGTGGATGACAAGATTGGGAAGGATATCCGGCTGTCAACCTACAACACTGCAGAGGATATGTTCAGAGTCATGGACAACCGGTATGGAAATAAATCGACCATTGCCATAGAAATCCTGGAGGAGTTGGAGCAAATACCCCCTGCAAGGGGAAGCCAGCCAAGGAGAGTCATCGACCTGATCCAAGCAGTGGAAAAATCCCTAGCAGACCTCACAGAGCTGGGAATCTCTGGCGCAATCAAGAACCCTCTCGTCATTAAATCCATTGAGAGCAAGTTACCCGACTTTGTAAAGAGAGACTGGCTAGCCTTTATGGTAAATTCTAGCAATAATGTCACCACAGACAACCACTTTGACATGCTCCTGAAGTTCCTAAAGAATCAAGAAGAGATCCTAGAGAGACTTGACCAGCTAAGGTTTGTGGAGAAGATGGAGAAACCAGAACGTGGGAAGAAATATGAAAGAAAGTATGCTTCTACAAGAACCACAAAGAAAGGAGGGCTGGAAGATGTGTGTGTTGTCTGCGGTGATGGAAGGCACAGTGACAAGATTTTCTTCTGTAGAAAGTTCAAAGGGCTGAAGCTACAAGAGAAGAATGCTATTGTAAAGAAGCTGGGAGCATGCAGAAAATGTCTTGGATGTCATGAAGATGATGGATACTGCAGAGACACTTTCCTATGCAGGAACAAAGACTGTAAGAAGGGAGACTCCTCAGATCACCATTACTTTATTTGCCCCAATGGAGAAAACAAGAGTGGAAACGAGGAGAGAAGTGGGAAAGATGGCAGAAGAAAGAGCAAACTAACAGCCGAACAGGAAGGATTCTTGGCTGAGCTGTCCTCAGTGCAAGCAGAAAGGTGCAGAATGGCATTCACGAACAAAGCTACAGAGGGTGGCATGAAGAACCACCAGTCCCAGCTATTGAAGAAAAGTGGCCTGTGCGAGCTTCCTGTCATTATGATGCTGATGGAGGTAACTGCTAATGCTGGGCAGAAGATTGGAGCTCTTGTTGATCTTGCCTCAGACACAAACTATATCACCCATAAGGCTGCACACAGGCTGAGGCTGCGGAGTGAAGAAATAACCCTGGTTGTGCATGGTGTAGGCGGAATGACCATCAAGGTGAACACGGAAAGATATCTTCTTCGAGTCAGAGTGAAAACCCCCAAAGGAGCGGAGAAGGCTCATGAACTGATCTGTTACGGCCTGGATGAGATTGCCAAGGTGCACAAAGTTGTCAAGCCGGAAAAGTTGCAGAAGTTCTTCCCAGAAGTGAAGCTTGAGGAATTAAGGAGGCCGGAAAAGATTGATCTGCTCATCAGCCATCGCGAGGGAAGACTTGCTCCACAAAGGGTTAAAGTTGTTGGGGACCTCGTCTTGTGGGAGAGTCCATTGGGAATGACAGTGGGCGGAGCACACCCCGACCTGTTCGAGGAGATAGAGGTGGCAGCACATGAGTCCAGAACACACTTTGCTCGCTCCATGAGAACTGCTGCAGTCAAGTATGAGGAGATAGTTGAGAGCCCAAGTACTGAAGCAGCCCGTATGCAGCGAAAGGACAGTGCAAAGGAAACGGTTACAGCTGCTGCAAACCGTGAGTTCCTGGAGTGGTGGAGATGGGACAGCATCGGAGCAGCCTGTGAGCCAAAGTGTGGAGGATGTCGCTGTGGAAACTGCCAACCAGGAGGAAAGGAAATGACACTGGCTGAAGAAAGGGAGCTTGAAATAATAAAAGAAGGACTCACCTATGTCCAAGGAGACTCTCACACAACATCGCCGCATTGGGATGCAAAGTATCCATGGACAGAAGATCCTGCCTCGCTCCCCAACAACAAAGGTGCAGTTGAAGCTACATTCTTGAGAACAGAAAGACAACTAAGGAGGGAGCCAGAGTGGAAATCAGCATACAGAGCCCAGGTCCACGAGATGGTTGAGAGGGGCGCAGCCGTAAAACTCACTAATGAGGTCATCAGCAAGTGGACAGGACCAGTGTGGTATGTAAGCCATTTGGTGGCGCCAAACCCTCACTCAGTGACGACTCCAGTCCGGCTTGTGTGGAACAGCAGCCAGAAGTGCAGGGGAGTGAGCATGAATGATATTCTGCTAAAGGGGCCAGATGTTTTAAACCCGATCAGAGCTGTGCTGCTGAGATTCAGAAGAGGTGTGTATGCTGCACTTGGAGACATCAGGAAGATGTATAATTCAGTGTGGCTAGAAGAGCGAGAGATGCATCTCCACCGATTCCTTTGGAGGGACAATCCAGATGAGGAGATGGGTCAATATACCATCACAAGGGTGAACATTGGAGACAGACCAGCCGGTTGCATTGCACAGGTAGCTATGCGGGAGACAGCAAGATTGGCCATCTTTGCTCACATGGAGGACGAGCGCAGAGTCCTGGAAAAGGACAGTTATGTGGATGACATTCTAACTTCCCATAACAGCCTGGAGGAACTAGACAAGATGACTGAAGGCGTTGAAGAAATTCTGAGAGCCGGAGGCTTCTTTCTGAAACCGTGGGTCCGGTCAGGCCAAAGTGGGAGGCCGGAGGCTGCAGCAAAGGTCCTGACATCAAGAGTGGAAGGGATGGAGAAGAAAACCTTCATCCTCCCAAACCAAATGAGGGATGAAGATAACAAAGCCCTGGGCATTGGATACAAGGTGGAGGAGGACAAGCTCTACATGATGACCTCGATCAACTTTTCCAAAAGGAAAAAGAAGATGAGAGTAGGCAAGGATCTTCTCAGAATGGAGGTGAAACCTGGAACGCCTAACCCGCTGACAAGAAGGGACCTGTTAAGCCAAGTAGCTGGACTCTATGACCCCATCGGTTTGGTATCACCTCTGAAACAGAAGGGCGCTATCCTTGTTAGGAGAGCATTCCAGGAGGCAGGAGGAGGGAAGTTGACCCGTGAGACCTGGGATAAACCACTGTCAGAGAGCCTCAGAGAAGAAGCCATTCAGCTGTTTGAGGAGTATGCGCAGCTTGGACAAGTTCAGTTTCAAAGAAGCCTGACACCAGCTCACTGGAAAGGGAAACCATGGGGAATCACATTCTCAGACGGGAGTGACAAATCATATGGAGCTGTGATGTACCTGAGGTGGAACACTAGTAAAGGAGTCGATATCCGGTTTGTAGAGTCGAAAGCCAAGCTGACTCCACTGGATCAGAAAGGGGAGGCCGTGAAGGCTGAGATCTGCGGCGCTGTCTTTGCAGCCAGGCTCAGGAAGTACGTTGAGAAGCATGGAGGCCTGGAGATAGAGCGATGGCTCCACCTGGTGGACAGTCAAACAGTCCTAGGAGCCATTCAAAGAGAGAGTTATGGGTACCACACTTTCTTTGCGAACAGAGTGGGTGAAATCCAGAAGGCTGGCTCAGTTGAAGACTGGTGGTGGATCCCTGGAGAGCATTACATTGCTGACATCATTACAAGAGGAGGCACTCATGAAGATCTAAAGGAGGATTCCACATGGCAGGATGGGCCAGAGTTCCTAAAGTGGCCAGTGGAGGAGTGGCCTAAAAAGTTTGCAGGAGAGGTTGCAGTGCACGCTAGAGAGAGTGTCAACAGACTCCAGAGAAAGGCATTCTCAGCAGGAATGACAAGGGCTCAAGCTAAGATAAGCCAAGCAAGTGCCCCACAAAAAGACCTGAAGGATGAAAGTGGAGAGAAAAGTATGGCCGCTGATCCAGCTCTTCTGGCAGGAAGGGCACCCAGGAGATGGGAAATAAAGAACCTACTGGAAGTGAGGAATTACAGCTCCTTGTCCAAGCTGGTCAGGATCATCGCCTGGATATGGCGAGCTGCCAAGAAGTGGATAGAGATGAAAAGCCAGTCAAGAACTCAAGAAGCTAAGCATAAAGTGTCATCACTAAAGGAAAAGGCCAAGCAAACTGTGCTTACAGTGAGAGAGCGTGAAGATGGCCTCAGGGATCTCTTTAGTGAAGCTCAGGAAGGTGTAGCTTTTCCTGACACTACCCTAAGCAGACTGGCAGTATACAGAGATGCGGACTCTGAGCTCTTGGTTTGTGGAGGCAGGATTCAGATGTTTGATGAAGACAAAACTGCAGTGCCCATCTTACCATACGAGGCATGGGTGTCTACATTGCTGGCACAGGAAGCCCACAAGGCAAACCATGAGGGAATAGCAGGAACCTTGCTCAGGATGAGGAAAAAAGCCTGGGTAATCAAAGGTCGAAGAATTGCAAAACAAGTAGTAGACAGTTGTGTGGTATGCAGGAAAAACAGGGCAGAACAGTGCCAGCAGATCATGAGTGACTTGCCACCAGAGCAAACAGGCCCAGCATTGCCATTTGAGTTTACAACCATGGACCTGTTCGGACCTTATGAGGTAAAAGATGAAGTAAGGAAAAGGGTCAAACTCAAAGTCTGGGGGGTTGTATTCTGCTGCATGGCTTCAAGAGCCATACACACTGATGTTGTGAGTGACCAGTCTTCTGAGGGATTTCTGCTGGCCTACCAAAGATTCTCTGCACTGAGGGGACACCCTAGGAAATTGTGGACAGATCCTGGCACAAACTTTGTAGGGGCCAGACCTGCTCTGGAGGAGCTTCACAGATTTCTGAGCAGACTGAACAGGTCTCAGATTGAAGAGGAAGCTGTCAATCATGGAACAGAGTGGTCATGGAGGATTCACCCTGCAGACTCTCCCCACAGAAATGGAGCAGCAGAGGCAGCTGTCAAGATAGTGAAGCGAGCCCTGAACAACCTTGGTGGTGATGGAGTTCTCACATGGGGGGAATTCCAAACATTCCTCTTCATGGCAGCCAACCTGGCAAATGAAAGACCGATAGATGCCAGGATTCAAAGCCGAGAGGACTGTGTGGAATACATCAGTCCCAATTCCCTCATACTGGGACGAGCCAGCCCAAGAGGAGACCCGGGAGATTTCAAGTTTGAAGGTTACCCATACAAGAGACTCCAAACCATACAAGCAGAGGTCAGCAAATTCTGGAAGAAGTGGTGCCAGCTAGCTGGTCCTAACCTGTTCATAAGGAGCAAGTGGCACACAAGAGAGAGGAACGTTGCAGTGGGAGATGTGGTCTGGCTGGCTGACCAAAATGCCTTGAGGAGTCAATATAAATTGTCCAGGGTAGTCAGTGTTAATGCTGACCGAAGAGGAATCGTCAGAGATGTAAATGTGAGGACCTTTCCAAGCGACCCTGTTCCAGTCATGAAGCCAAGCACAGGGGACACAAGCAGACAAGGAGCCAGGAAACTCTTGAAGAGAATCCCTGTGTCCATTCTCTGCAGGGATGTGAGACGACTGGTCATCCTTCTTCCTGTTGAAGAGCAACGATAGAATGAATAGATAGAGTGTGACCTCCTTGGGTTGAGCAACCAGGAGGTCAAGTGGGAGGTGTAAAGACAGAGATCGCATTTAGATTAAAAAACCTCTTGTGGCGTGGAGGGGAGATGCGCAAATCACACGTGTTCGATTTGCGCACACACCGGGCGGCACTTGCCTGATTACGGCACGTGAGGTGAGTGAGCACGGGTGAGGAAATAAAGGTCCGCGATTTCCGGCCGGGCTATGAAGGGTTTGTGCATTGGAGGACACGAGAGCACGCATTGGTATGTTATTTATATTTTGAACTAAGGTGTAGTTTGCACAATGCGTATGTTTCTGGCACTTTTTCCCGTTTGTCATGTCTTCTATGTGACAGCGCATGGGTCGGCGCAGACGTCCTTAGTGACGTCTTGGGCACATTTGGTGGAGGCGCACATGGTGAAAATGTTTGTATGGAAGACCATTGTTGTTTTACATCATAGTGATATTGTAATTATATAGATTTGTTTATGATATCTAACAGATATTTGGATTTGATTTAAATGTTTGATTAGGCATTTTGATTTATTTGAACTAACTTGATTTAATTTGTCTTTATCAATAGGTTTTCAACCTAATCCTGATCCTAATCCTAAATCCGAATAAGACTACGGAATGTTTGTTGGTCATGTTCAGAAAGATTCATGTTCAATAAAATCAAGGAGAAGGATTTGAGCTGTCCTGCGTCCTCTGTGTAACAGTGCCATTTCAAGTTGGGCAAGCACAGTTTAAAACATCACCCAGATAACTTGACAACTGCCTTCCTGCCAACAGCGGTGAAATCTTTATGGATGTTTTAACGACCATCGGTGTGAGTAGAATGTGTCCTGGTGCTGCTGATGGTCAGTCTGACTGTGACCGAGTCATCGTAGAGGGGGGGGCAGCACCAAGTACAGGACGTTCACCTGCACAGACAAATGCTTTATTCGATTTTTCCACTAATCAAGTGAGTTGGTGTCAGATTATGTCACTGTGAGATCATCAATATCTGTTATAAATTATATTGTAATCCATCAAAAGATTGTCAGGGACTTTTACAGGAGACACACCCTGTCCAATTTTGGGCTTTACTTTCTGGGAGCCATTTACGTTTTGTTTGTTAGTTTGTTCGGGACCAGAGGAAAATTGGAAAACGTACGATTTCCGAAGTTAAAACAACTGGAAAGGTTCGATAAACTCAAAGGGAAGATGGTAGAAAACAGAAATCACTACAATGTCCATCCCTTATTTTCATAGAAAAGGTTTTATAAACATTTACTGGAATAATATATAAAAAGTACAAATCTGAAGAGAGGAACCTGATCGCTCATGTTTCTGCTGGGATTTAAAATATGCCCCTTCCTCCCATCACTGCCTCACTCACACCATTTCAGACGTGCATGTTAAACAGTGTGCAATGATTTCAAAGGGGGGGGGGGGGGCGATGATGCGGGGGGGGGGGGGGTATTACAGGGTCTTGGAGCAAATCACAGACTAAAGCCACAAGAAAACAGCTTTAAGAAATTCCAGCGCTGAGCTCCCGACGAGCTGCGAGTGGGAGGACGAGCGAGCGGAAGGTGGGAAACAATCCGCTCGCGTCCAAAGAAATTATCACTTCACCGTGAAAACATGCAGCTCGGGAGCCACGCACCGATTACTGAGAACACAGGGAAGTAAATAAGAAGCGGCACTCGGCTGCCTCCCTCCGTCTTCGTTCATTCTTCAGAGAGTTTATCAATCGTCATTCACGAGAACATCAGTCATCTGGAAGCGTCATGGCAGAAAACTGAGAAACAATAATCACGTGATTTTCTCTGTATGATGTGTTTTTGTAGCCTGAGGCTGATTTACACACAATTTAAGACAGTTTCTAATCCAGCAAAAGGTCAGAACATATTATGAAGAGTTAATGAACTCGCTGTCATTTCCTCTGGAGCAGACGTCACCGGTCGTGTTCACGTCCGAGTCGTCATCGTCCCACGAAACCCGACAGGACATTTCTAAAAAGAAAGGTTTGCAAATCAAACCCAAACATCCTCCTCCATATAAATCCATGGAAAGACCTCTCAGCCAATCGGGGGCTTTCATCCAGCCTGTCGATCGGGCGCGGTGCCCCAGCGAGCAATCGACCCCTCAACCCTTTCAACCTCCAAGCTCTTTGCGCTGAAAGACGACCTGTGGCGGGGATCAAACCCGCGGCTTGCTGAGTACAAGACACTCTCCCTGTCTGTGCCTCAAAATTAGAGAACATTAAAGGAACCTTCATCGATCCTGGAGGAGGAGAAGAAAACAACAACGGCTGGAAACGAGTCATAGAAAGAAAGAGGGGAATCGAACGGCCGGGGGAACGGACGGGACACGGTTTCGGGGCCGGAAACCAGCCGGTCGGTTTATAACCAGGCAGGAAACACTGGTGTCAGGCTTTTAATCAGTCAGTCACTGAGGCAGCGGGTCGATGCTGAGGTCGCTCAGTTGCAGGCTGGTTACTGACTGGATGTTGTGAGGCTCAGCAGGTCGATCGCTGCAATCAATGCTGAAAACAAGCAGAGACACAACCTGCTGTGTCAGAGCGAGTGTGTGTGTGAGACTGTGTGTGTGTGTGTGCGTGTGCGTGTGTGTGTGTGTGTGTGGCTTCTCTTTTCTTCTCTGAATAGAAGTGAAGTAAGAACCAAACAATACAGACACTGATGTTTGTCTCTGGAAATGATTTCATAAAGTACAGTTTATGAATCATCTGCGGGTTTATTCTGCTGAGAAGCATCTGAAGTGTGTGAAGCAGCAATGATCCTCGAACCGTCCGATACTTTAATAATAATCCAGACGTGAGGATCGTCTTCTGATACCTGAGACACATTTGTGGTTTTACAAATCAGCAGCTTTAGATTTTGTTTGTTCAATAAGAAGCCGCGTCGCTGCGTAAAATATGAAAACATATTATCTGCCCAGTTTACACAACAAGTTACATGTATATCAACTCACAAATACCAACAAAAAAATGATTTGACTATTAAATTTGACTCAGTCTTGACTTCACCAATGATCCGTGTTCATGCTAGCCACAGCATGAATACGATTTTTCTTATTTAAAAATGAAGAAGTTATAAAACAGGTGCTGCTAATCACCAGGCAGCAAAGCTTAATGTTTTATTTTCCTCCTTTTATGTCTTAATACAATTTCTTATTTAGTGTAAATGTTGATAATAGAAAATATTCCAGTCCCTAAATATTGTTTTAGTTTGAACCTGATTCTGATTTGCAGAGGTCGATTTAAAACATGTGATCAACTCCCACCGACTGTTTGATTACAATTCAATTCAATCGGCATCATTTACTCCTTCATTCATGTGATGCACAAACGTCACATGATGATTTTTGAACAGTATTATTCTGTATTTATGAATGAAAAATGCATCATATTATAAAATAAGGTCTTTAAACTTTCACGGACAGCTTGTTTCTGCTTTCCTGGAAAATTCAAGTTTGTGTATGAAATGTTGTCACGCCACTTCCCCCGCTCCTGCATGTATCATGCTTGAAATTCGACCTTTGGATTTAAACTTCCCAACGTGCGAGAAGAATAAGTGAAATCCATTAAGCAGCACTTGGCTTCGAAAGTTCAACCAAAATTACAAAAGAAAAACCTTTGGAAAACCTCATATTTCATATTTTACACTGTAAACAAAAAGTCAAACTTTGTCACAAGGAGACAAACGTCCAGTAATAAGAAAGAAATCAATCATCCAACAGTACAAAGACACACACACGCACACACACACACACACACACACACACACACACACACACACACACTCACACACACACACACACACACACACACAGAGACACACACACAGACACACACTCGTAAGTTGTAAGTTGGGGCCGGGCCACTAGTCCCTCCAGAGAGTTCTGGGTCTGGTTCTCCTGACTTATTGTTTTCTTTCCACCTTTTCTTTTACATGTTTGTTTATTTTTATTGTCATATTACTGGTTGTGTTTTGTAGGTTGTGATGGAACATAGATTTATATTGAATCATTTATTTAAACACTAGCCACCCAAACGTTGTCATCTTCCTGTCACGTTGCATCGAGCTGATTGTTATTTCTCTTCTTTACTTTTCCTGCTTTGTTGTCAAAGCACTTTGTAAACTCTCTGGTGAATGAATAAAGTTTATTCCTATTATTCCTATTATTATTATTATCATGTATAAACTCCTGCACTCAGGGCATCACCTCACCTGCAGAGAACAACCCACTGTTTTCCAGCAGAGAATCATTTCCTCTGTGCACAGAACCGTTTGACTTCAATGTGAGTTTTACGAGTTATAAGATGGAGTGACCCTCGTTCCACTGGAAGAAGTAAACGTGTGTGTGTCAGTTAACACAAATGAAACCGACGCTCCGGACGCAGACAGAGGAAGGTTTCTGAAGCTGCTCTGGACTCAGTTTGCCAAACAGTGAAGTGTTGTCTCTTTTCTCTCTCCAGCCTTCATCATCCTCTCCCCATTCAGCGCCACACCTCGCTGTGAGGAGACTCATTCCTCCCGTCCCCCGCTGCCGCCAGAAATTGGCCCGGAGGACAAAAGTAAGAGGATGAGAGGAGGTGGGGGGAGCGGAGGGGGAAGAATAGCTGGTGACACACAAAGCCTCCATCCAGTACGGACAAAACCTTCCTCTGGAGCATCGGCCGCTGGTTTCACGTCTGTTACTCTGATAATGAACCCAGTTAAAGACCACCTGGAATTTTCTGCATGAATCAGACTCTTCAAAACCTCAAAGACTAAAGTTCTGCAGCTCAGACTGAATAACAGAATGTTAAAGTTAAAAGTTAAAAGTTAGTCTTTGACTTTGTGTCAATAAAACGATCACGTTCAGCCGCGAGGCTCCGACCTGGTCACCGACCAGAGGAACAGCTTCAGCAGACCAGTGCTCCCATCAGGACGGTTTCACACCTGGTTTGCTTCAGAGCTTCAGACTCTTCTGTTTAGTCTGAATCTAAATATCACGTGTGAAGGTTCCTCAGACCAACAGATCATTATTAGCTCCGTCACCAGAGACACAATATGAAGGGAGTCAGCTAACGTCCAAACTCAGGAGGAAACAAACACAAACAGAAATCAATAACCTGCTCTTATGGCAGCAAACATTAACATAATCTGCAGCAGCTAAAGTAAACCTCACATGTTCACAGTACAAGTACATGGAGCCTGCGTGTACACATCCACGTGCAGAGATGCTTCAGGCTGTTACACAACACAGAACTGGCTGCTGCACACGATCAAAGGTTGTGCAGCTGAGGAACACGGTGTGTCCACCGGCTCTGAGTTGTGTTTGTGTGTTCGGAGTCGTTTTCCTGCCGCAGAGTGAATCCGTCTCCACCGAGATGCAAACCAGCGGCTGCAGCTCGTCTCTCGACACTCGAGAGCTTCTTCTGCTCGGTCCTCACTCGTCTCAGTGCAGGTGTGCGATTGCAGAGCAGCAGACACACACTCACATTTGAATATTCCTCTGTTTCACTGCGGGTTTGAATCCCTGTGGAGTGATTCTCTCTCTGCTGTTTTATTTTTCTATTTTTCAAAATTGTATGTTATAGTCGTCCAGCGTTTCTAATCCTCTCCTCAGTCGTTGAATCACTAATCACTTTATTAAAAAAAATATACAACAGTGACGTCACTAGAGCTTGTTATCTGTTGGGGGGGGGGGGGTAGTAACACCAGTCTCCTTTGGGGAATCGAAACCACTTCCTGCAGAACTTCAGCTTTATTTTTACTTTTATTCCACAAACACTTGAATAAACAAAAGACCCACAAAGTTGTGTTGGACCTTTTGTTTTGAGTTGACTGAATCCACCAGCCTGTAAGTGACAGACGCATCAGAGCAGCAGGCAGAGGAATCGAACCAGAGACCCAAGGTGCTAGCCACCTGAGTGGTTTTCCACCTCGGCCACAACCGATCACGGGCATCGGAGAAACAATCCCGGAGAGGAGAGAATAAACAGGGAGGCAGGTTCTGAGGCAGCGGCTGGTTGGTCGATTGATTAATGACTCGGAACTGATGGGAGGAAACTTGGTCTAATGGACTGAGGCTCAGTGGATCAAAGTTCCCTTTAGTCTCCTGGTTAGGACCCACGCTGTGGAGTCACATCAGACACACACACACACACACACACACACACACACACACACGCACACACACACAAACACACACTCTCCAGGATATAAATAACCTCCCCTGCCGGCTGCTGGTTCCTGGAACAAGGAGCGGCGGATCCCCAGTCGACCACCTGAGATCACGTTGAAGCTTCTCATCGCTGTGCAGGTTAACGATGGTGATGAATTAGTTTAACAACTGAGTTTAAACTTGTCTGAGGTGGAAATGATATCACATCAGAAAACAAAGGGAATAAAAACACACTGAGCGGTGAAACACGTTAATGTCTTCACCACAGGGACTTGAACACATGAGGAAGAGGAGCAGACGCCCATCAGGGGTGAGGGTGACATCACAGTCACTGGTTCCACTCCAGATGGCAGAAGCTTGTTTATCAGAGCAACTCAAACATTTCTGCTCATATTTATCTCAATCTGAATATCGTGTGCTTCAGTCACCGACTGCTCGGCTTCAGCTGTGGTCGGTGAGTAGAGCTCAGCTCGCGTCACCCGGCAGATTATCCTCTGGGGCCACGGCCAACATTCTGTGGCTTCAGGTGGAGACAGTGGAGATGTCTCCGTTCACTGTTCACAAGGTAGTTTCAAAGTGTCCTGGGTTGTTAGTTCAATTCCGAGGGAAGAGCCTCCACTCGCGATCCACAGGCAACATTAACAACAACAGGTTTTGTAAGTGATGCTGCTTAATGTAAATAATGTATATTTTCATTCATCCAATTCTGCAGTTGTATTTTTTTAATACTATTATAAGTATTATAATCCTCAGGATCATTTCATTCAGAGTGAAATCAATATATTCTCTCTCTCTCTCTCTCTCTCTCTCTCTCTCTCTGATGTAATCATAATCCTCTTCACGTCATGTGATTATATTTACTAATTAATATTTATTTATGATTCAATTTGAGGCCTGAAGTGGATTTTAGTGGCTCTCAACTAAACATATGAACTATGCATTAATTTGTGCTGTTGTTTGGTTTCTTATCCCCAGAGGATGAACCCTGCAAACTTTAATGACCCCATAACTTGATTTTAATCTTTAATGACCTTTCCTCTGGTTCCTCTGGACCCCCCCCCCCCCCCCCCCCACAGGCCACACTTTACATTAAAACCTCCAAAGACTCTGATAATAATAATAAAAATCTGCTCAGTGTTGTTGTTTCAGTCCAAACGTCCCGTGCTGGGCCTTTGAGGAGTTCTATCTCGCTCTTTGCATATTCAGGCCCTAACCATCAAATTCAGTTTTTATTTCAGTTCTGCTTCAGCTCGTCTGCCGGTTGGAAGCAGGGGAAGCTCAGGAAGAAGAAAACTGAAGCTGAGATGTTGTAGTGTTCCCTCAACATCAGATAATGTTTGCAATCAAATGTGACCAAATTAGTCTGAAGTATTTATAAAACACGTGTCTCATGATACCTGCAGAGGAAAATTAACATTCAAATGTACAAAACAAGCAGAAAGAGTGAAGTGCTGCCTGCAGCGCGTGTTTAATCTGCTGCGGATCACAGATCTGCAATCAGCGTCCATCTGCTCCATCTGATCTCTGCTCACTTCAAACACTCACACGTGCGCTGCTGGAGTTCAAGGGAAAATCTCTCTGTGGGCGTCAGGAACTTCGTGGTCAGCACATTAAGATCGTGATCCTGCAGCAAGTGACCTGACGTGTGGTTGATTCCTCACAAACCGACAAGAGACGACACACACACTCACACACACTCACACAACAGCTGTTAACACATTTCACATCTTCCACAAGAACAAACAGTTGTTGGGATAATCCCAGTGTTTAGTGGAGTAACGGCTCGTGGCTGCCAGGGGGCGTTCCCCGGGAGGAGACGAGCTCAGAGCAGGAAGCTGAGGAGGACGGAGGTAGAGCGGGTCGGCCACTAACCAATGAGTGGACGTGAATTGTATTTGAGCCAAACACAGTTAATCTAATTTTTACAGACTGTAAAAATAAAGATGGACGACGCGTCTCCAGGATGATCTACGGTGCAGAAATGAAGCCAAAGCTGTCAATCATGATGTTCTGCCTCTAAGGATCTAGGACCAAGTGTTTGAGACAGAGGCTGAAAAGAGGAGCTGCAGCGATGGACAGTCTGGGGACATTGACGAGTTTTCTGAACATGGAAACGTTCCAGTAATAATATGTGTTGAAGTTGAGATCTGACTCCACCACTACACCAACAGATCAGGCTTCGTTAGAGCCGAGCACGGGAACCTCAGCTCTATCGGGAACCGTTTGGAAGCTGCAGACAGTGAAACCCCTCGGAGCGGCCCGGCCTCGCTCTGCACTGTAGATGTTTCTGATGTGTTCAGATAAACTGGCCTCCTCGCGCTCCTTCACCTTCGAGCCGGAGAAGATGAATGAATCTGAGCGTGGCCTGTGGTGGAGCTCAGATCGGTATTCAGCGGGGGTTCTCCGTATGGATCCTGCTGGAGAGAAACATGCTTTCCTCCTCCTGCACTTTGTCTCCTTTATCTCCTCCGTGTGAAGGATTTGTCCGCTTACAGCCTCCGACTGCTCCGCTCGCGTCCACAGCTTCTCCTCCTCCTCCTCCTCCTCCTCCTCCTCTTCATCTTCCATCATCATCGGGCTTCTCTCTCGTTGTGTGTATGCTCTGACCTCTGACCTCTCTACTTCTGACCCACAGTTATTCCACCGTGTGCCGAACCGTATCTCGACCAGACGGAGAATCACAACAACGATCACACACTGTCCGACAGAATCTCTTCTTTTTCTACCTCTGAGAAACAGAAGGAATTTAAAGATGGAGTCTGACTCAAAGAAAAGTGTTTTCTAGAAAGAACAGGTTGTTTCACCACGCTGTCATTGGTGCATGTGACAATAAACTTTGATTTGATTTGATTTGATTTGATACCACAGTGTGATTGACAGCTAGTACCGTCCAATGGGTGCAGGTCGCAGGTGTGAGTGGGTGTGAAGTGTCCTCGAGCTCTCAGTTAGGCTCCGCCCCCTGCTCCTCCAAGGCCAGTAGTGGAGGAAGAACTAAAACATTTCTTATGTAAAACAGACAAATATGTATTCAAGTCAAAGTTAAAGTACCACATCAACTTTCCTACTTGAATAAAAGTGAGTAAATACTTTGCTTTAATAGTAAAAGTACTACGCTGCATCCGCTGGTGGTTTGAAATGTATCATAAACTAGTGCAGAGGATTTTTTTAAACATATAAAAGATATTCACCATCTTTTCACATGTTATTATTATTTATACACTTACGTGCGGCAGCATCTGCTCGTTCACAAACCTCCAGAAAGGAAATGCAGCTTTCTCACCAAACCTATAATCAGCACAGATTAAAAACTCTCCGTCTGAATCTGTGATCTGAAAACGTTTAAAACACGTGAGGGGGGGGGGGGGGAGGAGGGGGGGGGGATAAAGAACTGCCTGTGGAGAGATAATTACACTTCATGTCTCAGATGCAAATCAACTCTCTTCAAGTGATTCAGAGGAGAATGTGTCATCGGCTCGTTCTCTCAGTGACTGGGTTTGTGTCTCCATCATGTTGACAGAGAGTTCGTGCAGAAGTTCCACATCAGACAAATAAAAGTGGGATTAACTTCATCACTCAGCATTTTCTCATTATAATATTGTGATCCGTGGTTTTTTCCCTCGGGAACCCCCCCCCCCCCCCCCTTCAGCAGCTCGTTGAAGTGTGTGTGCATCATATTAGATGTATTGACATAAGTAGGAGTCTCAGAGCTCGTGTAAATAAATCTGCATGATCAACTTTGTCTGAGCAGAACAGATCTTTACCACGACTGCATTTCTTTTTTTTAAAGATCTGTGTCACGTGATCCAGATTTCTCTGATTGCCAATCTGATCACACAAAAATGCATTTCATTGCCACTTATTGATAATAGTTATGTGAATTTGAAATGTGGTTAGTGTACAGGTGGGCGTGTGCAGCCGGCTGTGAGACTCTTCTTTGATAAAAAGCTCTTTCTGTTCGGTTCTATTCATTTCATCGTTTGCTGGTCTCAAGGTTGAAGCAACACACGAGGCCGCAACATGAGCAGCTGCTTTCAGATGAGAATATCACTGGAATATCCAGTTTTCCTTTCAGGTACATAAAAAAAATATATTCTGAATATTTTATATACGAGAAAATATCATATTTTGTTTTCGTATAACCATGACCCTCATGACTGTATGTTGTGGGAAGTCGCTGCTGATGGAGACGTCAGCTGAGAAGCTGCTCACTTTGGTTTTGTTGTGGAGGAGAAATGAGATGAAAGTTGTTGGACTTGTTATGAAATGTAAATCTGTTCTCGACATAAAAAAAAAAAAAAAATCTGCAGTCTGGAAACATAAGACACTTCACACTCTGTTATCTTCCAATTGGTGCTGTGTTGAAGGAATTTCACATCTTATTTGAAATAATCCCCCCCCCCCCCCCTCCTCCTCCTCCTCGCCGCCACCACAGCTACACACACGCACACACACACACACACACACACACACACACACACACACTAGCATTGCTAAGCCTGGCCGTGAAATGGGATTCTCAGGGATGAGAGCTGCTCTTTGTGATCACAGAGGGGGATCCACCACATGCTCACACACTCACACTCACTCACACACACACAGACACACACACACACACACTCACACTCACTCGAACACACACATACATACACACACACACACAGACACACACAGTGACTCTCAGTTTTATATCTGTGTGTGTGTGTGAGTGTGCGTTTGTGGCTCTTTATGTTGAGATACACACACACTCACACACACACACACACACATACACACACACACATATCTGAAAAATGAGACAAACACTTCTTTTTCTCTGGAATGGATGTTGTGGGACTCAACTGTTTCTATGGCAACTGTAGCCCATTTACTCCCCATGGCTTGTGTGTGTGTGTGTGTGTGTGTGTGTGTGTGTGTGTGTGTTTGTGTGTGGATGAGTGTACTCAGATGCTGTGTGTTTCTGTTCATACACACACACACTGCATATGCATACGTGTGTGCGCATATGGTATGTGCGCTGTGTGTGTCTGATGGATGGGAGTTGTGCGTTTGCTGGTGGCTGATCAGGAAACAAACCAGAGGCAACACGTTGTGTCACCTGATCTCCACATGTCATATCCATGTTTAAAGATGGCAGCGCCTGTGTCACAGATGTTTTATCTTCTTTTATTGTACAACAGGCGAAGCAGAGGCGTCGTCCATCTTTGTTTGGGCCTGTGGTCTCTTTGGGTTCCATCAATTCAGCCGAGGGGCTTTTAGAATCTCTCAGAGTCCCAGAATGAAAACTGCTGGTTCCAGCTGTAAACGGACAGAATGGATCCTCTGGTGCACACGGGCTCAAACCTCACACATCGGTCAAATCCATGTTCACGAGCCTCCACGCTTCCCTTAACGTCGTCTGTGCACGATGTGTCCGTGACTCCGGCTGAGGACACCTCCTCCCACTCCCCTGTATGTTCACTCCTTTTATTTTAAAGAACACAACAACTAAACAGCGGAAGGATAATTAAACTCAGATGAAAGCCGACACACAGTTAGCTCAGGATCCAGGAGGATTCACTTTGATCACAGGTTGGTGCGTGACACAGAGCGACGCCGTCATCCAGAGCGAGAGCTAGAGCGCCGCCTCTTCTCTCCTCTTCTCTTCGTCTCTTCCTCTCTTCTCTACTCTTCTCTCCACTTCTCCTCTTCTCTTCTTCTCTTCTTCTCTTCTCTTCTCCTCTTCTATTCTTCTCTTCTTCTCTTCTCTTCTCCTCTTCTATTCTTCTCCTCTTCTCCTCTTCTCCTCTTCTCCTCTTCTCCTCTTCTCCTCTTCTCCTCTTCTCCTCTTCTCTTCTCCTCTTCTCTTCTTCTCCTCTTCTCCTCTTCTCTTCTTCTCCTCTTCTCTTCGTCTCTTCGTCTCTTCTCTTCTCTACTCTTCTCTCTTCTCTCCTCTTCACCTCTTCTATTTGCCTCTTTTCTTCTTCTCTTCTCTTCTCTTCTCTTCTCTTCTCTTTTCTTTTCTTCTCTTCTCTTCTCCTCTTCTCCTCTTCTCTTTGCCTCTTTTCTTCCCGTTTCTTGTGGCTTTCGTGGCCGAGAAGGTCAACAGATGATAAACTCTTCTAAAACACTGGAACCCATCGAGGTCCTTCCACCTCCGATATCTTTAAAGTGGATCGCCTTCAAATTAGAGGATGGAGGAAATGTCACAGCGCTCACACACACACTGGCTCCGGCTCTCCGTCAGCCCTTGTGTGGTTTATGGTGCACCACTTCAAAGGTTATTCTCTGACCTTATTCAGGCTCATATCTGAGGAAATAAAATAGAAGGCGGCTCGGCGCTCCCTGCTGAATGCTCCTTTTGCAGAGGCTGCTCCTGCGTGTCCTCTGGTTGCTGCTCCCCTTTATTCCTGGAAGAATAAATGAAAGGAAAGTTGAAGGACTGAAAACTCAAGACTCCACCAGCTTCATTTCCCCGGGCTGGCTCTGTGACAAAATAATAAAAAATAAGGAAATACAGAGGCTTTTCAGAAACATCATTGGGAGACAGAATCTGGTGTCTGGGTCGTTGTGTGTCTGTTTCAGCCGCTCGCCCGTTGTGTTCGGGGTTATTTGCAAAGAAGCTGCAACAAAGGGGGATGATGAGTGTTTTAAAAAAAAGGCTAGCTGGGTCTGAGGCAGCTCCTATTCACCAGAAATATATAACTGCATACACAGATAATGAGAAATGGATCCCACAGAAATCAGGTTCATTAGATTTGGATGTTTTCAAGACTGTGAGAGGTCAATACAATCACTGTCCTCCTCTGGGGATCATGAATATCATTAAATATTCACAAAAAGACTCACGCAGCAATAATTTGTCAAGTAATTGAGATAAACTAAAGTTATGATTAAAAATGTCTTCTCCTCCATGTTAGCAGATGGGAAACGAACCAAACTAAAAACATAATTACACGTTAAATAAATGTTTGTCATTTCAGGTCTTATCAAAGAGGACATGAGCTGTGTGTTTGATTGACAGGTGGACCCCTGTCTTTACACATGTGGCTGCTGTTAAATTATAAATAATGACTCAATATTTAAAAACCAGGCAACAATAAAAACTGTGAACTTATCCAGAGTTTCCGCTGCTGGCTTCAGATCTGCTGTGTGAGGTCAGTGTGCGTTTGATGGAAATACAGAGGAATGAAGTTCAGTTTGCATCAGATTATGAAATGTGGGGGGGTTCATTTCAGACCTGGCAACCCGCCGATCGATAACCACGTCTGTGAGTGACAGGCCGAGAGGTGGACGGGACTTCTCTCTTTCCGTCTCACGTCACTTTGGTCCTGAGCTGTGGGTCCAGCTCCTCCCTCTGTAATCAGCGTCAGCTCTCGTCAACCTCCCGACGGCAATTTGACATTTCAGAACAAAGCTCGTCGCCAGCAGGGAAGTGGAGGGGGGGGGTGTGATCGCGACAGAAAAGCAGCGGGGCGAGCGATCGGAAGAGCAGAAAGGTGCTAATGAGCATGTTGGGAGCTCGCAGGTGGTTTTTAGTGATGACAAAGTGGCTCTCACCTGTCTGCTCTGCTGCCAGCTCACGTAGCAGCGCAGCGCACGGCAGAGCTGCGTTAGATAACAACACAGTGAAGAGGAGAGAGAAACTAGATGGAAACAGAGAGAGGGCGAGAGAGAGGAGAATACAGACGAGACAACAGTGTGTGTGTGGGGGGGGGGAGGTGGGGTAGAAATATTTATTTTAGGACACAACACAAAAACATTTGACGGAAGCGAAAGAATTTACTCCTGTTTTTGAATATGAGGTGAGAAGATGGATGTTTAATTTCTTCTCTACACTGGTTAACGTCCACTCATCCATGTTCTTGCTCTTGTCTGATATCAGGTCAACATGATGCTCCAGCTCCTCGAGCCAGGATCCAGAGGCCAGATGGGATCTAGTCCCTTTGGCAGGTTCTGGGTCGAACCCTTGGTCTCCTCCCAGTTTGGCAGAGAGAAGTGGCCAGGAGGAAAATTGGTGATTTGGGAATATGGGCTGTACAAATAAAATTTGATTGATTGATGGAATCATTCTGGTGTGAATGCAGATTAATGTGCAGATAAACATGTGACGTAAGATTAGCACAGAGAGAGGATCAAAACATTTTTTTTTGTGAAACGAGTTTCTCCGGCTACACGACAAGTTTTGTTGTTTCACCATGAAACCTTTAGCACACATCGTCCATTCTGTATTTTTGATAAGAGCCTGAAGACATCTACAAGGCAATATTCAGCTATAGCGCCACCTACAAGCAACAGGAAGTAAGTGTTATGTCACAATCATCATTCCCAGTCGGTGAATTTTCAAGGTCTGTCCTTTGTGTTATTCACAGAAACAAATACATGTTTGGTGCTTGCTTGCAGGAATTGATGTCCTACTGCAGTGGTGCTATTCCTGGGACCCATTATACAAACTTTGCATAAATAAGCTAATTTCCCCAATATAGGACTAATAAACGATAATCGAATCTTAATTTAAATAGTCATCTCTAGAAGGAAAATCTTTTAGCCACAAACGATCCCAGCTTTCATTCTCTCGGGACCATTTACAGATGGAAGTAGTTGAATATTCTCTCAAATTAAAGTGCTGGGGTCTTTTCATGGGATGTGCTGACACACGCACTCAGGAGGAGGTGACAGAGAAAACTGTTTGGTGTATAAATACGATCACAGCCCAGATGCTAGGAGACGCTAACTCAGGTGTAAAGAGGGACGTGGCCCCTCAGCGTTTCACACAGGCAGCTGCTGCTCCCGTGCTTCTCCAGCAGATTCATTATGATGATCACGTCACACGTCTTCTTCTGTGCAACAACACACAACACAAACACACAACACAAAAACACAAAGGGCAGACGGGAGCCGGAGGGAAGTGAAAATTAGCTCCTCCCGAGGTGTAAACTCCCACTGATTACTGGTGCATTGTTTCAATCAGATAATCAGGCTCTGCTAACACACACCCACACACACACACACACACACACACACACACACACACACACTCACACACACAGCAGAGCGACTAGCTGGCAGATTCTTGTCACTAATAACGGTTTAGCGGTGAGAGGTCCAGGAGAGGAGGTGAAGACTGACACTCCACCCGTCCCTCCTTCTCTTTTTCGCTGGCAGCGCTCATCTGCCATGTCGGGGGGGGGGGGGGGGGGGGGGGGGGGGGGGAGTGCTGCCATCACTTGGCACCTTATTTATTTTAATTATTTTGATTTCCCGCTCTCTATCTCTGGCATCTCTGGCTCGGGGAACTGCTGATGGCTGACACACATTTATCAATCTCACCACGGCCGTCTGCCAATTATAAAATGAAAAGTTTTGGCAAGGCCATTAGAAGAAGCTCTGGCTGCAGAGCCGAGCGTTAGCAGAGCGGAACGTGGACTCGGCGATGTGCAGCAGTCAGGTGAGCGTCGGCTCTGCGTGTTTGATGTCCCCTCTTTGTTCCCGTACATTTCTCAGCGCTCCCACTCTCCGCTGCAGGATTTAGAAACTTGGGCGTCTCGTCTCCTCCTGTTAAATTGCGTCATGTTGTTTCTCTACTTCAGCACAAAGTGTGATAACGAGTCAGGAAAAGACCGACTGTGCTGATTTAGCTCGTTGGAATGTTCAACATGAAGGAGTGACAGCTGAGTGGCTCACCAGCACCGGCTGAATATATATTTTACCACTTATTTTAGCTCATTTACAACAAATTACACGTATTTTGCATTGATACTGACATGGGTGGATTAACCTGTGGGGGCCCCGGGGCAAAGTTTAGCTCCTGGGTCCCATTAACTCCCATTTCATATGCTGGATTATTTCAAGGATTGCTGTGTGTTATCTAACTAAACACTATTTAACATAATAAATATCCTAAAACTGGATCTTAATAGAAATAGGCCACCATCATGTGTTGTAGTGTTTTAATGGACGTTGGGGATCTGGGGGCCTTTCATCAAACCAAAATCAATCATAGAATTTAATGGGGTTCTTTCAAATTGTTGTGTCATGGACGAATGTAATCAGCTGTTCTCGGGGCCCCTCGTCGGATCAGGGCGTCGGATGCACATGAGGCCAACGACCATAAAGTATCTAAAACCTCGAAGCTAATCCTAAAAGTTTATCGGTAAAAATGCATTTTTTTTAATAAATGTCAATGAAAAAACTGTGGAATGCTCCTTTAAATCCTATTTTCTTTGATGGGTGCAGTTTGCCCTGAATTCACTCAGACACACACACACACACTCACACTCACACTCAGACACACACACCCACCCACAGCAGAGCAGAATTGTATTTTGTTGAGAAAACACAATTCATTGTACATTGCGTTGCTGAAGTCAGGTTGTTAATTAGAGGGAGAGCTTGTCTGAAGGATTAACGACAAGCTCCGCTTTTCATTGTGAGCTCGCCACATCACACACACACCTACACTGATGGATTATGGGTAAGCACTTTTGTTTGCAGGCTGAATTTTTTCGATGAGATGTTTGATCCGGCAAAAAAGTGTCACGTCAGGAAGAAACTCGGCTAACAAGAAGCCCGCTTCCCTCTGGGTATGAAAACACTGGTTTGCTGATGTTTCCCTGCAAACGCTCGGCCTCCTTTCATCAGCATATTCTAACAGTCATACAGTCAAAAGAACAGAAAGAAGACAAATTGGGGTTTGGAAGAACCAGAGACAACAGGATTTCTCTTGAATTAGCAGCGAGCGAACCTCGGAGCTTAACTGCTCTGTTTCTGCAGCACGACCGACTCCGGCTGAAAGAGCGGCAGCGGCGGCTTTCTGCTTCCTCAAGGAATAATTGGAAGGGAAATGAAACGGCTCTTTGAACGGATGTTCCTTTTGTTTAAACCACTCACAGTAAATATACACACAAAAAATGGTTATATATATATATATATATATATATATATAGTGAATGTATATATATATATATATATATAATATATATACACTATTAATGTCACAGCGTTAGTGATCCACAAGCAGTTAGTTCCTACCAGAAGTTTCATCCCTGCTATCAGAGGTCAATTACAGGGGAGTGTGTGTGTGTGTATGTGTGTGTGTGTGTGTGTGTGTGTGTGTGTGTGTGTGTGTGTGTGTGCAGCACAGTAGGAACCATGCTGGCTAATTAAAGCCTCTCTTGCTAGCTGAGCCACTTCTTGCACTGATCAGCCACAAAGCACAAAACACACACACACAGACACACAAACACACACTCACACACCATTGACTTGTGTTTATTTCCTCAAATACAAGGATATATGAAGTTATAAATACTGAGGTGATGAGGAAACAGGAAATAGGTGACAACGAGGAGCTGAAGAGGTTTTTGTGTGATTTCACAGATACAGAAAGAAAACACAGCTTCACTTGATATTTTTGTATAAAAACACAAACACTGCGACCAGCAGCTCGAGCAGAGAGAGAGAATCGATGAGCCGCCTGGCACCGACCTTCACCGTGTCTGCACGGCTGAGTGAGTGATCACAGGTTATGACTGACAGCTCACGGCGGCGGCTTGGCAGCACGGCGCTGGAAACAGTGATGGATGACAGAGGACAGACGGCTGTCACTCACTTTGCAGACATCGTTTCCTGTAGTTTTAAATACTTCAAATCCCAAATATAGATTAATTCAAAGTAAACAGTTCATGTTATTAATATCATATTAATCCGTGAGTGAAAGTCTTTGGGCAAATTGTGAAAGATTATCAACAAATCAGATCCTGGGAACATGACGCTGCACTTTTCTTCACCTCAGGATATTTTTCATGTATTTTCTTTACAGAACTTAACTGAAGGAGACTTTAAATTTACTGAGAATAAAATGAAGAAGTCAGGATCACACATCTGATTCCAAGAGTTGATAACTGGGAAACCTTTGCTTCATTAAAAAATCCTACTTAGCTTCATACTTGCTTTTTATTTTATTGGAATAAATACAAACCACTTATTTGGTTCAAAGGGTTGAAGAAATATTTAATTAGTCTGATTGATCATTTACAACAGTTAATATTTAGTTTTTGTTGAAGTCAAACACATGAAATCAATAGTAAGAAAACACATATATCTTCAACACTTCACTTTATTCTTATATCAATAATCCTGCTCTCCAACTGAAGGCTGCTCTTGAATAAATATAGGAAAAGACCTTTACAGTCATAAGCTCTGCCCTTATCTCTTTGCCCTGAAGCCATTAGACTATATTAGCTGTATATACCATATACTGTACTATATACTACGAATCCGTGCGACAGTAGGAGAGTGAAGTAAATGTCTGGAGAGCGGAGTCAGCTCTTTTCAGACGACTGCAGTTATTTCTGTCTAATTACGAGGATTCTCTGGCCCGCGGCTCGTCGGCCGTGTGTGATACGACGTCGTGAAAGCACCGGCCGTCCCTCCGCTGCCACTCTAATCCCACTAAATGTATGAAAATAGGAGCTCGGCTATTGTCGGAGTCAGCGTGCTGCCTCAGCACATACGTCCTCTGACACCATTTGGAAGAGGTGCACCCTGGGATATTCTCTCGCTGGGACCGAATCCATCTCGATCCGTCTCCCCCGTGGCACAGCGAGGGGAAGTTTGATTGATTTATCAGGCCCGCGTCTCCCCGGCCTCCCTTTAATGAGACAGTAATAGCCCACGGCCGGCCGGCACTCCAGAGACGAATGTGAAGGAGAGGCGAGCGACAGAGATCAGAAATGTGGACGGAATATGTAACCGGAGGAAGAATCAATCCACCACAGACAGAGAGAGGGAGAGAGAGACGACCAGAAAGAAGAGGAGAAGGGAGACGATATGGAAAATATAAAGTATTCACCTCAGAGAGAAAAGAGAAACTGCTCAGAGGTAGTACAATTATTAGTATTATTTATAAAAGCTGAAAATAAAATGAAGAAATAACATTTATTTGTTTACACCCTCAACCTCCATGATCCTGCGAGAACCCCTGCAGCTACAATTATTATTATTTGTATTAAAACTGTTATTATTATAACCAGGAACATAACTATTTCTGCATGTGTGTCTATGTCTCTCTCTCTCTCCCTCCCTCCCTCTCTCTCTCTCTCTCTCTCTCCCTTTCTCTCTCTCCCTCTCTCTCTCTCTCTCTCTCTCTCTCTCTCTCTCTCTCCCTCTCTCTCTCTCTCTCTCTCCGTTCGCCCACCACGAGTACTCTTGCTCTGAGTTTTCCTCCCGCTGAAAGGAAGTTTTATATTCTCCTCTGTCGCAGAGTGTTTGCTCCTGGTGGGAGTTGTCGAGTCTCTCAAGTAAATAATACTCTAATACTATAAAGAGATCGGTCTATTAAAAGTTCCCCTCAGATAACTTCTCTATTAATTGGTGTTGTACGAATAAAAGTCACTTGAGAAAGAAATTTGGCACCAGAGGAAGAGTCTGGAACTTATCTCATTAAAGACGCCTTCACCCGAGGAGTGTAAATAAAGACGGACGACATCACAGCTTCCAAAGTGAAGTGTATTAATCAACCCCTGGCGTCTGGCTGCCTGCTCCGTGTTAGCAGATGGGACACGGATCAGTCGCTGATCGTCTTCAAATCCACTTTCTGCTTTCAAATGAACATGAACTTTACTTTTCATAAAACTCAAGACAGAAGTGTTGGGAGATGAGACGGTTCATCCTCTGGCGTACATGAACGATGAGATTGTGTGTTTGCACCAATGGCGGCCCTCGGATGTAACGGGTCACATGGGGGTAGAGAAAAGTTCAGTTTTGTGGAATCTGCCTCTGGACTGAAGCGTGTGGAACAAACTAAGTGACTGAGCAGCGTCAGCAGCCGCCTCCTGTTCACAGGAACCAGAAATAACCTGAGTTACAGCAGCGCTTGCTGGAGGAGGACGGATCAGACGTGGAGAGGAGCCTCAGAGAGAGATGGAGGTGTGGGGGGGGGGCGGCGGACAGGCGGCAGGTAGAGCAGGCGTCTGCTGATTGCCAGCAGCCGTCGGTCACTGCAGCCTTTAATTAAAGTCACTCTCCTGGGCTCTTAAGCAACAGCTTGCAATTCCCACAGACAACAGCAGCGTGGCGTTGAGCCGGGCGACCTGTGAGTGTCTGTGGGCAGCCTCCCTGCCAGCCGCTGACTTTCAGGGGAATTAATAACACAGCGGTGGCCACATCATTTCTGTGACACTCTTCACCTGGGGGGGGGGGGCGACAGAGGCGAGGTGCTGACCTTTGTGTTTCCGCGTGGATCCCTCCTCCTCCTCCTCCTCCTCCTCCTCCTCCTCCTCCTCGTCGCTGAGAGGAAGAAACGCTGCGGAGCGGGAGACGGGAGAAACAGCCTCTGGAGTTTAAACACAGGACGTCAGGTTGTGGGATCCCGTGGGAATGTTTTCAAAGGTCAACACACACACAGACACACAAAGGTCTGCAGCAGTTTGTTCCCGGGGGGGGGGGGCATGTCCGTCCAGCTGCCGACGCTCTCCACACTCTGATGTTCCACTTGGTTTTTATATTGTTGCAAACTGTTGGTTCCCTCAGGAGGATGAGTATGGGCATATTTCATGTATGTTATTCTATATGTGCTTTTATTTTTATATATGGAAGTTTAATATATTTCATTTTATATTTAATTTGGTTCTGTCCTGAACTCATGTGTCGTTGAAGATTTATTTCATTTACACCCTCTATTTATATTTTATCATATTTATATATGGTCAAGGAAAATACACATCCAAGTTTTGAGTTGACAAAAGTTTAATTTCTCTCCAATTTAGTTCAGAAATGTTTTCATATCTGAATGAATGGACCTCTGTGAGACGTTGTGGTGTTTTGTTGTATCTTTGTTTGCACGTTGTAAATGTTGGAGGAGCTGTTGTTGTTCTGCTGAGAGTCCGATGACAGGATGGATCCGACCCAGCAGCCAATCAGCTTCTCAACGTTCACAAAACAAACCTCCATAATAAACCTGCTGATTATTTAATCTGCACAAACCCACGCTGCCGCTCTGCGTCTCCAGACACTGACATCGAGCTCCTCACTGTGAGGCTGCAGAGCTGTTGCATCACGTTGAAGAGCAGCTTACAGAATGTTACAGGCTGGGACTGAGTCAGCGAGCTGCTTTCTGGACGCCGGCCTGCGGGGGGGGCATGTACCCAGGGACCTCATTAGTGTGGCAGCGCTCCGTGGTCACCGGTGGCTCCTTTGAGGCGGCAGCAGCCACAGGGACCAGCTTCCTACCGGCCGACGGTTCAGAGCTGAAAGGCCAGAGCAGCGACCGGAGACTCCTGATAGGCCGGGCGCCTTGCCGGGGGGAAATCAGTGCGAGGGGGGGGGGGCGACACGCCGGTGCGCTCTGACACCTGTTTGGATGCTCGCCGCCGGCTGCGCCTCAGAGTTCAGATTTCATGGCTTCACTGAACCTTAAGAGTTTGTTTGCAGAGAAAAGGGAAAAGAAACCTTTTATCCTCAGGCTTGAATTGTGAATTTAATCTTTTGTTTTAACACACTCGTACAATTTAACTTTAAATTAACCTCAAAGAACATTTTAAATGTTTAAAACTGCCGATTGAAACTAATCCTTTGTTTTACAGGGACCATAGTATTTACAGCATGATTCTCTTCAATGGCTTCAAATTCAATTAATAGTCAAATTTAAGATTTCATGATTAACATGGAGGAGGTGGTGTTTACAGCCTACACCTCAGCCAGGCATCATCGATCGAGGGGCCTCGGTGAACTTGAGTTTTGCCGGAGAGGTCCCACAAGAGCAAAACCATATTTGTGAGATCCCAGTGACCTTTGACCGTTGACCAAAAATGTCTGCTCAGTTTATTCTTCAGTCAAAATAAATGTTTTAGGAAAATATTTCCATCTTCCATCTCCAGGGAACCACTTGCTTCCTGATGATTTGCCGTTTCAGAAACGTGTCAGCACACACATTGCAGCACCAGCCTTCAGGTCGGATGTCTCAACACAAACCTCGGCCCTCGCACCCTGTGTGTGTCTGCAGTGTGTGTCTGCAGTGTGTGTCTGCAGTGTGTGTCTGCAGTGTGTGTCTGCAGTGTGTGTCTGCAGCAGCCGGGTTCGATCCTCGATGTGAACGCTCCGCCTGGGTCCTGGACTGTTTCCATGGAGATATTCATCTGCTCTGGTCCGCCGGTGCACAAAAAGATTTTAATGTTCAGGATATGAAGATGCATGTAAACAAATCACCCTGCACTTATCTGTGAAGCGACCAGGATATGAATCAATATGTGGGGGAATTTGTTTAGAAATCATTTCCACCGCTTTCATTCAGACCTCGATGTGACACACGCTGTTACAAAGGAAATAAAAAAGATGGCACTGATTTTGAAAAAAAATGTTTGCAAGAAAAACATTTAATTAATATGAATGTTCATTGCGTCATTGTTGTTTGGCCACGCTGTAAAGAATCACCCTGAGGTTCGTCCTTAAAATCCTCTGCTGACGTGTAATTCTTAGAATTTTTGTGACTGAAATCCATCAAGTGGATTCACCAGGAGGATCTTTTCAAATCTAAAGCTCATTAAAGACCCGGACGTACAGTATCTGGTGATTGATTATTCCACCAATCAGCTCCAGAGCAGCAGCGTTAATCAATCTTTGCACAACAATGCTTTAACTGACAACAATAAATCCTCATTTATTGAGCTCCTGTCAATTTCACGTCTCTGTAAGTTGATTTTAGTGAAATGAAGCGAATGCAAAGGTCACCTGAAAGCACAAAGAGGACGGAGACAACGACTTGATCAATCAAACTGTGGCAGGTACTGAATCATCTGTAAAGTAATCAAGACCCTGGAAACGCCCCGATCCCTTAAAGGTGCACTGACTGCTGTTGTTGGCCACTTGGGGGCAGCAGAACAGGCTGAAAACACAATGAGCTCTATTCTAATGATCTAAACTCATATAAAGAGTCCCGAGGTTCAAAAGGGTCCAGGAACAGGAAGTAAACAAATTCCACTTCGATTTTCTGTTTCCTTTAAAAGTCAAAGTCAACTTTATTGTCAATTCTGCCGTTTCCCTCTGATCTCAGAGCCTGGAGCTCACAGCTGGGTCTGTAATGGTGGATTTACGATATGATAGCTCCCTAAAGAGTGAAGTCAAAACATGTGGATCACCCCCTGGTGGCTGACTGCAGTGTAGGTCATAAAACCCCACTCCTAAATAAAGTCTCCATTTCCTGAGATGAAGCTAAAACATCTCAGAGACGAACG
>NC_070633.1:28347427-28358003 GCF_947347685.1 Pleuronectes platessa
CTGCTCTGTTTCATGTTCTGCTCCATGTTTATTGTTCTGCTCTATGTTTCATGTTCTGCTCCATGTTTATTGTTCTGCTCTCAGTTTCATGTTTTGCTCTATATTTCATATTCTGCTCTATGCTTATTGTTCTGCTCTATGTTACTTGTTGTGCTCTATTTTTCATGTTGTGTGATGGCCCTTAAAGAACACGGACACGTTAATGAAGAACCCAGAGCGGCACACGAGCGCAGCAGGCCTCTGTCTCCAGCTGTCGACTGTCTGATTGATCGGGGAAATCCCTTCAGTCGTGTCCAGATGTTCATGTGTGTTACAGTTGTTACCGAAGTATTTTACTTAAATAACTACGAGTTTATTTTCTGAGCAGTGAAGCTGAAGAGCTCATCGCAGGTGAGTTCACCTTCACACCTCAAACACATCGATTAAAACTGGACCAACTGTAAATGTGCCCAAAATAACTAATTTGTACGTGAACCAGATCAATGCGGCTTCTAAAAACATCCATAAATTGAACAGTGTGAGATCAGCACTTAGCTACCAGGGGTTGAATCGGTCAATTTATTCTTAACAATAAATGAGTGTAATAACGAAGGTCTGCAGGGAACGAGCCTGCCGGGGGGGAACCACACAGTGCTTTATAAAGTCACTGTACACAGTTCAGACTTTTATTTACAATCATATTCAAACTTAATTAATACTAATGCATTATTTCATTGGACAAACGGCTTCGGCAGAGGTACTTAAACACTGCAGGGCCCAAGCTTCACCGTGTGTGTGTGTGTGTGTGAGTGAAAGAGTGTGTGTGAGTGAGAGTGTGTGTGAGTGAGAGTGTGCACGTGTGTGTGTGCATGTGAGCGTGCACGTGCAGCTGGCAGGTGAAAGCACTCGGTTCAATAGAATCTATTTCTGTGTCTTTGTTCTTCCGTTGGCGCTCTGATCCTCGGAGGTCAACATCCAGCAGCAGCAGCAGCAGGTAATGAGGTCAGAGGTCGGAGGTCATAGCCGACACTGGCTGGAACAAACATTCCTGCGACCCGGGGTTCACGATGAAAGCTGAGACTGAGCCGAACAATCTGCTGAGGTCAGGGAGCGCGGCCACACTGAGCGCCAAATCTCATTGGCCAACACACGTGTCAATCACATGAAGGTGGTGGGGGGGGGGGGGGGGGGGGGCAGCATTAAAGGGATATTTCTGCATTTTGTTGACCTTTGACCTTTTAGGATCTTCAGGGAGCCTCATGCTTCAATTGTTGCTCATCTGATTTCTGATGGAAACTGAAACCAGGTCAATTTATCTGAAATCAAATATTTTCTCATTTCCAGCTCTAATTTATTTTAAATCAAGGCTGAAGACTTTTCAGTTTGTTTATTGAATTACATAACAACTGTTTCTCTTCTTTATCTCGTAATTGATTTATTTTATAATCTTCGTATTTTCTTATGTTGCCTTTATATTTCCTCTCGATGCCTTTCATAAGCACTTGGAACAGCCTCGGTCTTGTAATGTGCAGCACAGACAAGCTGCTTTCCCTCGAAGCGAATCCAAACAGGACAACAGGTCTCAGATCTGAAAGAACAGCATCAACGCAAATGTCCTCTGACGGGAAGACGCAGAATTACAAAGTGTTCACAGACAGAGAGAGAGAGCGAGGGACGTTGTGACGGCCGCTCTGTGGTGGAAGGACGCTGAAGGCCACCACATCCTTGCAGCGAACATATTCTCAGGAGGCTGTGAATTGAGTCCCGTGGCCTCTGCGGGCGGCCGCCCTTTCCCCCCCGCCGCTCCCACACCCGCTCGCTCGCCACTCAGAGGAGACTTCGAGGGAAGAGGGGCGAGGAAGAAAAAAGATCCGAGCTCATTTCATCAGGAGTGCTGCAGCTCAACATCACTTGTGAGGAGCAGGAAGGAGCCGCTGATTGCACGGGAAGAGGAAGAGGGGTCTTTAATTTGGGGGCCTCAGCGGAGCTCGAGCCTTCAGCCTCATGGGGAGTTAATCAGCACTTGGGCTATAGATAGGACGACAGAGATGGAGAGGATGAAGAGGGGAGGAAGAGGAGGGAGGCTCGTCTGGTTGAAGCCTTTCTGTCGACATGTGGATCCAGCAGCAATGTTTCCTATACAACATTCATTTGCTCGTCTTTCCAGTTGATTCCAGATCTATTATTAATTGTTTATTTCCTGTTTTAGAGAATCTAAAATTCTTCTGCTCTTATTCAGTTGACCACATTATAACAATGAACCATGCAGAGTGGTTGCAATTAGGTGTTTCCACAAATTCCAGACTAAAAGATGGTATCACGAGCAACTTGGTGAGAAAATGTGGGTAAAGGGAAAAATGAGCTCCAGAGGAAAACTCAGAATATTGTTTATTTCTACGTCCCAGATTCCATCAGTTCAACAACAAAGCTGCTCTTACTTATGATCCTCATTCATTCAATAATTCCTTTTGTCTTGATCGGATGATAAGAATCTGTCAAAGAAACACATAATGTCCTTTAGACAGAGGGATCAGGCCCGTTCAAGACTCTGAAGCCAGAGTCTCCTCGTCCCGAGTTGTCGATCACGACTTTTCATTCTGTTTTTTATCATCACATTAAACCATTTTTGAGAGAAATCTATTGCATCTTCCTGAGGCTGCATCTGAAGACCGTCCTATTTTGAAAACTCCTTCCAATGCAGCCGACAAACGTGTTCCAGCATCGCAGAGAAACCAAGGTAAGGTATTAAAGGGGGTGGGGGGGGTGGGGGTGGGGCTGAACTGGGAACGCCAATCACAGAAACCCTCGATATTTTTTCCATCATTGGTTTAAAACGAGAGCTCATTATTTCTGCTCCCACATCAGTTATTTATGTGGAATAAATATAATATAATTTACCAATCACATAATGGAGCCTTGACACTAACCAGCTGATCAATAACACGTATGAAGCCGGATCTGGTACGTGACACGAGGACCCGCCTCTCGTTCTCTCTCGTTCTCTCGTTCTCTCTCGTTCTCTCTCGTTCTCTCTCGTTCTCTCGTTCTCTCTCGTTCTCTCTCGTTCTCTCGGCTTCACTGCCGCCTGATTTATTGCCGCACGTCAATGTAAAGTAAAGTCATTTTTCTTAATGTGTCTGATGTTCCCCTAATTTTCAGACTTCCACTCGCTGCCCTCTCTGCTTTCAGTCCACCTGATTCATCAGAAGTCACAATGATTTAGACTTTAGCGCTTTCAATTAAATAAGTGTGTCACTGAAGTGTTTTATAGAGCAATAAAGTACAAAACCCAAACCATTAAAGTTAAAAGACAAACGAGGCCCACTTACGAGACGCTGGTGCTGAGTGTGGGAGCTCGAGCCTCCTGCTGCACCGGGCATGTAAACACATCACAAACCTGTACAGCTGCACAACTAATGAAGCAGAGGAAACATTTGTCATTAAGAAATAAGTGTGAACAATCATGGAACCATGGAATCCAAAGAGACAGTGGAGGTTAAGTCACATGTGTCTATAACTGAACATGTGGATGTTTCTAATCTTGTTCTGAAGCATCATAAATCGTTCTTATTTATTCTGTGATCAGTAACGTTCGTGCTGACTCGCTTTAGGAAACTCGTTAGGTATTTTATAATGCAAGCAGCTGCAGGCATCATATTAGCATTTGAGAATGAGTATTAACTGTACATGCATGACCTCAGACTGATACAGCACATATAATTTATGAACTGAATATGTATTACATGACCCAAGTCAGTGCACTAACCCAGAGAGTCCAGGCAACACGCTGCACATCAACAGAAAACACTGAACACACGGAGGAACAGACAAACCAGAACCATACACTGGTCTGGAAGCAGAACACTGGTCTGGAATCAGCACACTGGTCTGGAATCAGCTAAATGCTTCAAGGAAATCAATAACGTGGCCTCGACCACCGTAGCACAACGGTTACAGCTTATTACTTTACAGTGTAAATGTTGTGCTGTAGTAAACATTACCTATAAAACTTATATGGCTGCAGCATCACTGGGTCATCAGAAGCTAAACTGGCCGAGGTAGTTAAAGCCAGTGGGACCAAAGATTATCTAACGTTAGCGTCACTTGTTCAGCTTTAAGTCCGAACCCTGATCAGGACCTTAATGTTTATATTACACGTTATTAGCTGTGTAATAATATAATCAAACTAAAGACCCATTATCTATTACTGTTATGATTTTGAATGTTAAAACATTTCTCAATTCATGCTTGATAACAACAGGCCTGAATTACTTTCATTCAGGAAAGACGTTGATTACATAATTCAGAGATTAGCGAGTATACTCAATGACACAAAATGATAAAGTTACACAACCTCTGCTCCAGAACTTGTTAGTACGCAGATCCTGGGTTTGATATTTGTGGCGGTTTTGGACAATAAGCTAAACTGTTCCACTGAACCCAGCTCACATGTATCCTCACACTGCACAGTTAACATCGCACTTCAGTGTAACACAACATCACAGCCGGGTGGGGTCAACAGACGAGAACCTCTTAACTCAGAGGTCAGGGCACGGTAATAAGATTAATGTGTGGGTGTGAGTACGATTGTATCACAAAGGACACACTCAATGTACAGTATGTGCAGGTTGTGGTGTTTCCTTCAACAACACAACAAACACTGCAGCAGCACTAGTGAGGCTCCAGGACCGGCTCCTTCCAGAGGACGGACCTTCCTGCTGGTGACAAATTGCATGTGGAAGGAAATCTGCAGGGCCCATTGAACTTCACGATTGCTTTTATTCCTCTGTCATGTTCCCGCAGAGATGAAATGGGAAAGGTTTCTTCTTCTTTTATTCACAGCTCCATGCCCGCCGGTCTGCAGGATAAACGGCCAACGCCGCCTGACAGCCAGAGACATTCTTCTCTGCTTTTCTTTTCTCCTTCCCTCGTTCTCCGGCGTCTTTTCTCACTCGCCCTGAGATTTCGGGCACTTGAAATGAAGCAGGAAGAGAAAAACATATGAGAAATAAACGTACATTCATCGCAGCAGTGGAGCCGCGGCCGGGCAGCACGTCCGGATTCTATTCTTCACTAAATGTTGCCGACACGGATCTTTGTCAGACGCTTTCCAGAAAGGACAAAATTATTCAGCAAACTCACTTTCCAGAACATTTTACATGTTGTAAGCGAATATGGCAGCGTTGTCCTAAAAGTACTGGAGCCTTTCAAAATTTGACTCTGGTCGGGTATGAAGAATCCTTGTCTTGTTTCATGTGGCGTCGTCTTGAGATGGAGAAATTTGTCGGCACAACACTTTAGTCCACCGCACGACAGCTAAAAGAACGAAGTGCAATCGACTGTGAATATTAATCGTCTCCACTGAATCCATTTGAGAACGATCTTGGTTGTTTCTGACCTTTACTCCAGCAGCTTCCCGGCAAAGAGTATTAGATTACATTTCTAGCTTAAAGAAATAAAAGACAGTAATGTTAGATAACAACACATTTACGATGTGTTTATAGAGGATGAAAAGTTTGAAAGCAACATAAAAGAATTGTCGGTCCATGTCCCATCTACTAACATGGGGGGGTGTATGACCTATACTGCTGCCAGACACCAGGTGGCGATAGTCACTTTTGGGAGGTGCCTTGTCATCCATCTTTATTTAGTTTTTGGTTTACACAGATTAATTCGTACCAAAAAAAGGATGTTTGGCTTTTCCTTGCGGTTAAAGTCTCTAAGTGATTAATGAACTAATGGCTGCGTGCACACATCACCTTAATGAAACTGTTCCTTTGGTTCTGAGAGAATCTCACTGTGGACACCGCCTGCATCAAACTATTGTGTTGAATAATAAAGAGTCGAGACTAATTAATCCGACTCGCGACGCTCGACTTGACCCGGGACTCATCAGCGCTGCGTTCAGCTGTCGCCGCCGGCAGCAGGTTAGAGAACCTGTTGGCTCGTTGGATGGCGGGAGCCGGCGATGTGGTTGAGTTGTGGGGGGGGGGGGTATGTCGGGTTCAAACAAACAAACAAATCACCCCGTTCAGGTGCTGCTGGGAAAATAAAGACAAGCCACTTAGACGCCACTGAGCTGTTTAATTAGAAGCCCCGCTGCTTGGTAATGAGGACACTAACTCGCGGCGCCGCCCACTGCTCGGTAATGAGTGGCGAGCTCGTCACCGAGCAGGCGAGGGCATGAAACAGGGCAGGAGCAGAGGGGACGCTGTGATTGGCAGGACACAGCAGGGGGGCGGGGCCACCGGGCCGCCTCGACTAATTGCAAAGTTAAGAAACAGCGGGAGTCTGTAATGTGCTGCTGCACTTTTACTTTTATCGAACAGGGCGCTATTGATCGGGCGTGTTGTTTATTTGTACGGATGGAGGCGTGGTGTGTTGCTCATAGAAAGGTTATCAGGTATCGATCAGCGGGCTGATGGGTCGTGGCCTTTACCTCCACGCCACAGCGCCGCTGGAATCGTGACGAGGGAGCGTCGGCCACCGAGTCGCAGCAGGAAGCGTCCACAGAGCAGCGGGGGGGGGTTTATCACCGAGTGAAACTGAAGCTCCGCTGCAGGTTCCATCCTGTGATGAGCTCACAAGTCACATGACGTGAACACGTGTCACAGATTCAATCTGAACACACAATAAACACATGAACAGTTGTGTGTGTGTGAGTGCATGTTTACTGTCCTGGTGGGGACCTCTAGCTGAATCCACACCTGCAGGGACTTGTGTCACTGTGGGGACACAAATAGAGGTTGGGTTATATTTGTGTATTACTGACATTACGGGGACCTACATCTGTTTACGTAGACACGTTGTGGGGACTTGTCTTTCTTATAGGGAAAAGAAATTAAGTTCCCATAATGCAATGTTTCTCACTTAGATTTGAGTCAAGAGGCCGATACTGACTGTTTTCATCTCAAATCAATACAAACACATTTGACCTACACTACAAGAAATTTGTATTTGGAAACTAAATGAGTCTGTAAATGAATCATGTTCTGTTTCGTAGCTACACAAAGTTAGAACCATGTTTTTAGTTTTATTCAGGATCTAGAAACTGGAAGTTTTGATTATTGATGTTTTTCTCCGAAAGAAATGTAAAGTTCAAGTTTAAAATCAAGGATGTAAATAAATGATGACTTAAGTTCAAACATGGGAGCCGTGTGCTGTCCCCTTCATGTATACCTGGTCGCGTATGTACAGTTTTAGTATAAAGTACGGAAGTGGGTCGCAGCGACAGCCTCCTGCAGTCCACCGGGAGCAGGTGTGGGTTCTGTGCCTTGCTCAAAGGCACCTTGAACCTCCGACCTTCCTTGCTGCCGTCCCTCCTGCTCAGCTGTGCTGCCGAGCGCCAGGCGGTGGCGGCGAGCGGAGCTGGGTCACCTCCAGGAGCGCCGATGTTGCTGTTTCTCCTCCTCATCCGTCTTGCGGCCTCTGCGATGGAGGCGATGCATCTCCCGTGTCGAACAGGTGAGCACAGCCATGCATTACAAGCGCCAAGCTGCCGACCCTGCGGGACGCAACACACACACACACACACACACACGTATATATAGCCTACACGTACACACTTACACACAACCGCACCAGGTGGCTGCCTTGGTGAAAAAAAAAACTCAAACTCCTGACAGAAAATAATCCCCTGAACAAGGGCGAGCGGAGAGCACGTTTATTTTTGTATAATGTACAACATGCTGCGTGTATGTTCTGCTGCATCAGGTTTAAAGTCAGATATCATCACAGGAAGGCAGAGCAGGCTCATTAGCTGCTGCTGCTTCACTGCAAACTGAAACCTGAGCAAATACTCAAGTACTCTATTTACTGTAATTGCAGTGTCGAGGTTCTGGTACTTTAGTCAAGTATTTCCAATTTGCCGACTTTCTAATTTTCCTCCTCAGGGAAATATTGTACTTTATTGTACAGTGCACTCTACTGCGCTTATCTGACAGCCGGAGTCAGTGCCTTTACTTCAGAGGTTAACATTTCACATTCAAGATAATCTGCAGGAATAAAACATTTAATCATCAATAATTGAAAGTGATCCAGATCAGAAAGAGAACTTTTACTTTCCGTTGCATGAGATCATTTTACTACTCAAGCTTAAGGGAGATTTGGAAATGTGACTTTAACCTCTAAGTCAAAATGGTTGTACTTTGTGGTTTAACTTGCCTAAAAATCTATTTTAACTCATGACTCATGACAACCTGTTACATCATGTTGAGGATTTTCTGGCTCTTGCACAACGGTCGGTGTTGAGTGATGAAATCATTCCCAACACAAATCATTTCTAATTATCACAATATAGTTATTGGCTGCAGGAAAACAGCAACAGTCACACCTAACACCACGCTAATGAAGAAATCCATGTTTTAGCGTAATCCTGTTAACTAACAAACAAACAGACAAACAGAGGTCATTAGAAACCGGAGCCGGTGGAAAGTGGACACGGAGACAAACACCAGATCTCGATCTTATGTCTGACAAAGTAATAATACCACAGAACCAATCAAGTCAATTATCACGTGATCAACAGAAGTTAATTGTCGTTTAGCTTCTGCAGTGGGAAGAGAAGCTGCGTGCCTCAGTTTCATCTCCAGTGAAATTGATTGGAGGGTTTTTTCCTGGAGGGCTGCTGAGAAATTCAATAACAGAGATGATCAACCAATCAGGTGAAAAGCTCTTCAGTGAATTATTAACTAATAACGATAATCTCCGTCTGCAGCCCTGTAGCAGAGACGCCCGACTTTGTGCCAGGAGGAGGAGAAGTTGTGATTTCTGGGTGAGAGGATCCACTGAGCTTCAGAGGATTCTTTTCTCTGTTCTGCACGAGTCAGCATTGACCTGAATTCCAACAATATCACCCGGTAGGATGTAATACCGGCTGGTGCAGCGAGAGCTTTCCCCCCCCTCTATGATATTGCACGCAGAAAAGTCATCGGGCTCAGCCCCCGACAAGCACCTGTATTCGATTTCTCATCTCGACTCGGCGGAGAGCTCTAAGCCTTGTTCTCGCCGGCACTAATCCTCGCTAGAAAACAGGTTTCAGAGGATTAGCATCAAGGGGGGCAGAGCGCCGCTCATCGGAGGAGGAGGCACGCTTCCCCTCTTCTTCTACTCCTGCTTCTCTACGGCCTCTTTCCTCTATGAATTAACCTCACACACACGGCTTGACTTGACCTGGAAAATCTTCGACCTTCCGCTCGGTTTCCCCCCCGTCGACCTCCAGTATCCTCCATTAGAGCTCAGAGATCCCAACTGACATTCAGTTAAAACTCCCCTCGGGTCCGTCCCCTTCACGCTGGCTGGATAACTTAACCGTGTAATTCCATCCTGTCTGGAGGAACTGGACAACACGCGCGCGCCCCACATGCTGAACTGGACCTGACCTACTGCAGTAAGCTACTGTATCTCATTGTGTGAGAATAACAAAACGCTCTGGATAAAGAGGCCCTGGGGTGCACAGGTCGAGACAAGTGGGCAAAACGACTTATTCCAGCTGCGCGCGATGCAGGGATGAAATCAGGCCGAGTCCGGAGCAGCGTCCCGGCTGCGAGGGAGCAGAGGAGCACACCGGCGCTCGAGGCCTCCTACAGAGGCTGAAAGAGCGAAATAATGAAAGACGTTGGTTTTTTTTTGGAGCAACGACTGTGTTCCTCTGAACAAAGAGGATTATTCAGCACGGTGATGAGAGCGAGCTGCTGGAGGCCGCTGCTCCTGCAGCGAACACAAACTCAACAACTTTTTGGAGATGGCAACTTTCTCCCACTTCCATCAAACCTCTTCAAATATTTCATTCTAATCACCGGCTTTGATTCCATTGCTCCCTCAACAAAGAGCGGACCGCTCTGTTAAGAGAACCGAGAGATGAAAGCTGGTGCATCCGGGCAGGGATCAAATAAAACAAAATAAAAAAAGCCTTTTCCCTCGGCTTCCAAATTCTTTCTGGTTGTGACAGAGTTGTAAATACCCAAGATAAAAAGACGGCTCTGCCTGCTTCTACTTAACATTCCCATTAGACGCTGCACAATGGCTGCGTCTGTGTGCTCTCATGTACGGATAGGAATGAAATTTCATTTGCCTCTTGTGCTTTTGCAAAACACAATTCAGTCTGAATATTTCTGATAAAAAAGCAGCGAGACAGCAAGAGGGAGAAGAAGGAGGAAATGAAAAGATCAGCGCTCTGACAATGTTGTGGGATTCCTCCACGGTGAGAGCTGAGGCCTGGATGAGCTTCAGAGGAAGACGAGCGAAGAACTGACGACAGGTCTGTGTGTTGTTAGCAAACGCTGCGTTTAAGCAGCTGCAGGAGGCCTATTAGAGAAGAGAGAGTCACCAGCCGGATCCCAACTGTTCTAATGAGCCGGTAGTGACGAGAGGAAACTGAACCAGGAACATCCGAAAGCTGCTGGAGCTCGATCGCTGCTTGAAAAGAGGGAAATCTGCTCAGATGTCAACTTTATATATGTAACAGATTTAAAACAGCTTACACATACGGTACAAGAAATCAGCAATATGTAATCCAGAGAGAGTAATGTTCTCATGGGCTTTTGTAGAAACAACCAGTGGAGTCGCCCCCTGCTGGTCAGAGAGAGAACGCAGGTTC